>NW_026047766.1:15000-17500 GCF_023864345.2 Schistocerca serialis cubense | reverse complement strand
CAGGATGACATCGGGCGGCGTGCCCCGCCCCAGACCTATGACTCGATCCAGGGCAGAGAAACGCTGGGCGGAAGCAGGTAGCCCCGCCAGATGCTCCCAGATGGCGGCGTCAGTCGGCCCCTCCGGCGGCGGCCCGGTGGTGTCGGCCGCGAAGTCCTCGGCTGCGTCGACGGGCGGCGCAGCGGCCTCGCCCGCGTCAGGCGGCGGGCTCGCTGCTCCCCGGCGGGACGCCGGCTCTTCCCCCCGACCGATCTCAAGCGCCTCCATGAACTGGCGGACAAGCTGCTTGTGGGCAGCTTGCCGCCGTCGGCACTTGATTGCCTCAAGCGTTCGGTCGGGGAACATCCTGATGAGCTCTTGATTAACAAAGAAGAACCGGGCGTCCCTCTCAAGGAACAATTCGGCCTCCGCCTTGGCGAGCGACAGGACTTCTTCCTCCGTCCACCTCGCGCGATGCCTCTCCGTCACGATCTCCGCGTTGGCGGCCGCAAGATGTTGGCGGCGGCGATGGACCCCGAGACCATTCTTGGTGGTGAAGCTGCGGTGGCACTCACTACAGGCGTATACAGCTGCAAAAGGTACAAGATTTTCGGCACGGCCGGTTGGCCGGCTAGGTGCTGGGGGAGTTGGGGTGGCACCTTCAGCGGAAGGGCCACCACTTATTCTTTGATTACTGCCCCCAACTAACAAAGGGATAGTGCGAGGGGGGGCTGGTAACCCCCCCAAGCCCCTGGTGCGGTCTTCCACTCTGCGAAAATCAGCGGGCCCACGAGAAGGGGAGAAGACCGCAGGAGAGGAGAGGCTAAGAGGGCTAGGCCCATGGCTTAAGAGAGTCATAGTTACTCCCGCCGTTTACCCGCGCTTGCTTGAATTTCTTCACGTTGACATTCAGAGCACTGGGCAGAAATCACATTGCGTCAACACCCGCTAGGGCCATCGCAATGCTTTGTTTTAATTAGACAGTCGGATTCCCCCAGTCCGTGCCAGTTCTGAGTTGATCGTTGAATGGCGGCCGAAGAGAATCCGCGCACCCGCGCGCCCCCGGAGGAGCACGCTAAGGCGGACGCGGCCTCGCAGCAAGGAAGATCCGTGGGAGGCCAAGGCACGGGACCGAGCTCGGATCCTGCACGCAGGTTGAAGCACCGGGGCGCGAACGCCGCGCAGGCGCGCGCATCCTGCACCGCCGGCCAGCACGAGGCCGACCAACGGCGAGAGCAGACCACGCCCGCGCTAAACGCCCGCACTTACCGGCACCCCTACGGCACTCACCTCGCCCAGGCCCGGCACGTTAGCGCTGACCCACTTCCCGACCAAGCCCGACACGCCCCGATCCTCAGAGCCAATCCTTATCCCGAAGTTACGGATCCAATTTGCCGACTTCCCTTACCTACATTATTCTATCGACTAGAGGCTCTTCACCTTGGAGACCTGCTGCGGATATGGGTACGAACCGGCGCGACACCTCCACGTGGCCCTCTCCCGGATTTTCAAGGTCCGAGGGGAAGATCGGGACACCGCCGCAACTGCGGTGCTCTTCGCGTTCCAAACCCTATCTCCCTGCTAGAGGATTCCAGGGAACTCGAACGCTCATGCAGAAAAGAAAACTCTTCCCCGATCTCCCGACGGCGTCTCCGGGTCCTTTTGGGTTACCCCGACGAGCATCTCTAAAAGAGGGGCCCGACTTGTATCGGTTCCGCTGCCGGGTTCCGGAATAGGAACCGGATTCCCTTTCGCCCAACGGGGGCCAGCACAAAGCGCATCATGCTATGACGGCCCCCATCAACATCGGATTTCTCCTAGGGCTTAGGATCGACTGACTCGTGTGCAACGGCTGTTCACACGAAACCCTTCTCCGCGTCAGCCCTCCAGGGCCTCGCTGGAGTATTTGCTACTACCACCAAGATCTGCACCGACGGCGGCTCCAGGCAGGCTCACGCCCAGACCCTTCTGCGCCCACCGCCGCGACCCTCCTACTCGTCAGGGCTTCGCGGCCGGCCGCAAGGACCGGCCATGACTGCCAGACTGACGGCCGAGTATAGGCACGACGCTTCAGCGCCATCCATTTTCAGGGCTAGTTGCTTCGGCAGGTGAGTTGTTACACACTCCTTAGCGGATTCCGACTTCCATGGCCACCGTCCTGCTGTCTTAAGCAACCAACGCCTTTCATGGTTTCCCATGAGCGTCGATTCGGGCGCCTTAACTCGGCGTTTGGTTCATCCCACAGCGCCAGTTCTGCTTACCAAAAGTGGCCCACTTGGCACTCCGATCCGAGTCGTTTGCTCGCGGCTTCAGCATATCAAGCAAGCCGGAGATCTCACCCATTTAAAGTTTGAGAATAGGTTGAGGTCGTTTCGGCCCCAAGGCCTCTAATCATTCGCTTTACCGGATGAGACTCGTACGAGCACCAGCTATCCTGAGGGAAACTTCGGAGGGAACCAGCTACTAGATGGTTCGATTAGTCTTTCGCCCCTATACCCAGCTCCGACGATCGATTTGCACG
>NW_026047766.1:7500-12500 GCF_023864345.2 Schistocerca serialis cubense | reverse complement strand
GCCTGGTGAGGTTTCCCGTGTTGAGTCAAATTAAGCCGCAGGCTCCACTCCTGGTGGTGCCCTTCCGTCAATTCCTTTAAGTTTCAGCTTTGCAACCATACTTCCCCCGGAACCCAAAAGCTTTGGTTTCCCGGAGGCTGCCCGCCGAGTCATCGGAGGAACTGCGGCGGATCGCTGGCTGGCATCGTTTATGGTTAGAACTAGGGCGGTATCTGATCGCCTTCGAACCTCTAACTTTCGTTCTTGATTAATGAAAACATACTTGGCAAATGCTTTCGCTTCTGTTCGTCTTGCGACGATCCAAGAATTTCACCTCTAACGTCGCAATACGAATGCCCCCGCCTGTCCCTATTAATCATTACCTCGGGTTCCGAAAACCAACAAAATAGAACCGAGGTCCTATTCCATTATTCCATGCACACAGTATTCAGGCGGGCTTGCCTGCTTTAAGCACTCTAATTTGTTCAAAGTAAACGTGCCGGCCCACCGAGACACTCAATAAAGAGCACCCTGGTAGGATTTCAACGGGGTCCGCCTCGGGACGCACGAGCACGCACGAGGCGGTCGCACGCCTTCGGCTCGCCCCACCGGCAGGACGTCCCACGATACATGCCAGTTAAACACCGACGGGCGGTGAACCAACAGCGTGGGACACAAATCCAACTACGAGCTTTTTAACCGCAACAACTTTAATATACGCTATTGGAGCTGGAATTACCGCGGCTGCTGGCACCAGACTTGCCCTCCAATAGATACTCGTTAAAGGATTTAAAGTGTACTCATTCCGATTACGGGGCCTCGGATGAGTCCCGTATCGTTATTTTTCGTCACTACCTCCCCGTGCCGGGAGTGGGTAATTTGCGCGCCTGCTGCCTTCCTTGGATGTGGTAGCCGTTTCTCAGGCTCCCTCTCCGGAATCGAACCCTGATTCCCCGTTACCCGTTACAACCATGGTAGGCGCAGAACCTACCATCGACAGTTGATAAGGCAGACATTTGAAAGATGCGTCGCCGGTACGAGGACCGTGCGATCAGCCCAAAGTTATTCAGAGTCACCAAGGCAAACGGACCGGACGAGCCGACCGATTGGTTTTGATCTAATAAAAGCGTCCCTTCCATCTCTGGTCGGGACTCTGTTTGCATGTATTAGCTCTAGAATTACCACAGTTATCCAAGTAACGTGGGTACGATCTAAGGAACCATAACTGATTTAATGAGCCATTCGCGGTTTCACCTTAATGCGGCTTGTACTGAGACATGCATGGCTTAATCTTTGAGACAAGCATATGACTACTGGCAGGATCAACCAGGGAGCTGCGTCAACTAGAGCTGAGCAGCCGGCCGCCCGGGAGTGTGTCCCGGGGGCCCGCGCGAACACGCAAGCGTCCGCTCAATTATTCTGCAAACAGGAGGAGGCTGAGCTCCCCTGCACAACACACCTCGAAACCCTCTCAGGTCCCGGCGGCGCGCAGCGCCGTCCTAAGTACTTGGTCGGGTTCGAGAGAGGCGCAATCGCCCGGAGTTAGGCGAGTAGACGCTTTAGGTGCGACCACCCGTGCTCCCAACTGAGCTTGCCGCTGCCGACAGAGGCCCGGGAGCGTGCTGTCGTGGCATTGCCGGCGGGAGACAACACGCGCCACCTACGGTGACCGGCAGCTCCAACGCCAGCGCCACAGAAGGACAAAAGCCCCACTTGGGTGCCGAAGCGAACTCTCCCAGCACAGCGCACGCGCCAACACGTCCGCACAGCTGCGATACAAACCACCTGCGAGAACCGCTGGGGCGACCGAGCAGCAGACGGCGTCGCGGCGCCGAGCGCCGGGCGGCGGCGCATCCTCAGCGCACACAGTCCTCAATCGGACCAGCACACTGCAGATGGCCACCGCGCTTCGCACCGGGCCCGCGAGGACCTACTTTGGCCGCAAGGCGCCGCGAGCAGGGGGCGCCGGCGCGCAGCTGCGCCGCCTGCCGCGTCCGTCGGCCGGCGCGCCTGCCACTGGCCGCCCCCACCAGCCGGCTGTAGCGCGTGCGCCCACGCACCGCGCTGCCAGCACGCCGGGCGGCCCCCCCTCACCGGCCGGGGACGGTCCCACCCAGCCACCGCCGCGTATCGCCTCACACCCAGATCCCCTTTCGCGTTCGTGGGCATGGTGGGTCCCCTTTCACGTTCGTGGGCATGGTGGGTATCCCTGAAACAACCGGTTAATAGCTCGACCGATCGTCGCCAACACTGATTCACCTCTAGCGAGAACAACCGCACCACAACGGGTTACCTGTTGTTCATTTGCGTAACGTCACCAGCAAACGTAGACGTCCATCGCCATTTGCAACGAGTATTGCATGCCTGTGTCAGGTGTCACAACACACTACGTCTGCCCACATAGACGCAACAACATGTGCACGCCTCGAGAACACGTGGAAGGTAGCCCCCGTACGTATGCGGTGTCCATTGCGCGAACGACTGTCAGCCGGCCTCTGCAGGATGTCGCAGATGTGGAACGCGGTGCAACATGCTATCACGGTGTGTGAGAAGAGACGACTACGTCCGAATACACGCTCCACTACATCAACAGACTGCTCATGCTGATCGCCATCCAGGGCGTCCGTTCCTCCCACACGTCTGAATGGCGTACCACACTGCAATCCAGCTCTTATAGGGAGACGACACGTAGCTGCGTGCACAATATTTGGACTGTATGGTCTGCCGTTGCTAGGCGCAGTCGTCGTACGGTCACACATGTGCCACGATGTATCATTCAGTACATACGGACCAATGTGCAGTACAGTTTGTGGGTTTTGCGTACATCGGCGGACAGGTGACAGGCCGTACCACAACGTAGGCTGAGTACGTCGGCATGCGAAGGGCATTGAACATGCAAACTTCTCAACGACCAGCTTGCGAAGGCAGGGGGGAAGGGGGGGGGGCATGTACGTCCTGCTGCTATCCACATTACAGTGTATAGCAGGAGCATGTGGAAAGTCAGCAACACCTGCAAGGTGTTTAACATGACGCGATACACAGGGGACCGGGCAGTGCGAATAGCGAACTATATTGCGAGGGTTGCGGTTAGGCAACACTACACTAATTTAACGAGTTGCATAACAATTACAGAGCAGGTTCAGCGACAACGTGCGTCAGGTTAAGGCGCAATATAGGTTAGGTTGAGGCACAATATAGGTTAGGTTAAGGCACAACATGGGTTACGTTAAGGCACAAATTGGGTTACGTTAAGGCACAACATGGGTTACGTTAAGGCACAACATGGGTTACGTTAAGGCACAAATTAGGTTACGTTAAGGCACAAATTAGGTTACGTTAAGGCACAAATTAGGTTACGTTAAGGCACAAATTAGGTTACGTTAAGGCACAAATTAGGTTACGTTAAGGCACAAATTAGGTTACGTTAAGGCACAAATTAGGTTACGTTAAGGCACAAATTAGGTTACGTTAAGGCACAAATTAGGTTACGTTAAGGCACAAATTAGGTTACGTTAAGGCACAAATTAGGTTACGTTAAGGCACAAATTAGGTTACGTTAAGGCACAAATTAGGTTACGTTAAGGCACAAATTAGGTTACGTTAAGGCACAAATTAGGTTACGTTAAGGCACAAATTAGGTTACGTTAAGGCACAAATTAGGTTACGTTAAGGCACAAATTAGGTTACGTTAAGGCACAAATTAGGTTACGTTAAGGCACAAATTAGGTTACATTAAGGTACAATATGGGTTAGGTTAAGGTACAATATGGGTTAGGTTAAGGTACAATATGGGTTAGGTTAAGGTACAATATGGGTTAGGTTAAGGTACAATATGGGTTAGGTTAAGGCACAACGTAGGTTAGGTTAAGGCACAACGTAGGTTAGGTTAAGGCACAACATAGGTTAGGTTAAGGCACAACATAGGTTAGGTTAAGGCACAACATAGGTTAGGTTAAGGCACAACATAGGTTAGGTTAAGGCACAACATAGGTTAGGTTAAGGCACAACATAGGTTAGGTTAAGGCACAACATAGGTTAGGTTAAGGCACAACATAGGTTAGGTTAAGGCACAACATAGGTTAGGTTAAGGCACAACGTAGGTTAGGTTAAGGCACAACGTAGGTTAGGTTAAGGCACAACGTAGGTTAGGTTAAGGCACAACGTAGGTTAGGTTAAGGCACAACGTAGGTTAGGTTAAGGCACAACGTAGGTTAGGTTATGGCACAACGTAGGTTAGGTTAAGGCACAACGTAGGTTAGGTTAAGGCACAACGTAGGTTAGGTTAAGGCACAACGTAGGTTAGGTTAAGGCACAACGTAGGTTAGGTTAAGGCACAACGTAGGTTAGGTTAAGGCACAACGTAGGTTAGGTTAAGGCACAACGTAGGTTAGGTTAAGGCACAACGTAGGTTAGGTTAAGGCACAACGTAGGTTAGGTTAAGGCACAACGTAGGTTAGGTTAAGGCACAACGTAGGTTAGGTTAAGGCACAACGTAGGTTAGGTTAAGGCACAACGTAGGTTAGGTTAAGGCACAACGTAGGTTAGGTTAAGGCACAACGTAGGTTAGGTTAAGGCACAA
This sequence comes from Schistocerca serialis cubense, assembly GCF_023864345.2. NCBI lineage: Eukaryota > Metazoa > Arthropoda > Insecta > Orthoptera > Acrididae > Schistocerca > Schistocerca serialis. The sequence goes on along the minus strand of NW_026047766.1, from coordinate 7,942 downwards.
CGTAGGTTAGGTTAAGGCACAACATAGGTTAGGTTAAGGCACAACATAGGTTAGGTTAAGGCACAACATAGGTTAGGTTAAGGCACAACATAGGTTAGGTTAAGGCACAACATAGGTTAGGTTAAGGCACAACATAGGTTAGGTTAAGGCACAACATAGGTTAGGTTAAGGCACAACATAGGTTAGGTTAAGGCACAACATAGGTTAGGTTAAGGCACAACATAGGTTAGGTTAAGGCACAACGTAGGTTAGGTTAAGGCACAACGTAGGTTAGGTTAAGGCACAACGTAGGTTAGGTTAAGGCACAACGTAGGTTAGGTTAAGGCACAACGTAGGTTAGGTTAAGGCACAACGTAGGTTAGGTTAAGGTACAACGTAGGTTAGGTTAAGGTACAACGTAGGTTAGGTTAAGGTACAACGTAGGTTAGGTTAAGGTACAACG
>NW_026047766.1:0-2500 GCF_023864345.2 Schistocerca serialis cubense | reverse complement strand
GTTGCTTCGGCAGGTGAGTTGTTACACACTCCTTAGCGGATTCCGACTTCCATGGCCACCGTCCTGCTGTCTTAAGCAACCAACGCCTTTCATGGTTTCCCATGAGCGTCGATTCGGGCGCCTTAACTCGGCGTTTGGTTCATCCCACAGCGCCAGTTCTGCTTACCAAAAGTGGCCCACTTGGCACTCCGATCCGAGTCGTTTGCTCGCGGCTTCAGCATATCAAGCAAGCCGGAGATCTCACCCATTTAAAGTTTGAGAATAGGTTGAGGTCGTTTCGGCCCCAAGGCCTCTAATCATTCGCTTTACCGGATGAGACTCGTACGAGCACCAGCTATCCTGAGGGAAACTTCGGAGGGAACCAGCTACTAGATGGTTCGATTAGTCTTTCGCCCCTATACCCAGCTCCGACGATCGATTTGCACGTCAGAATCGCTACGGACCTCCATCAGGGTTTCCCCTGACTTCGTCCTGGCCAGGCATAGTTCACCATCTTTCGGGTCCCAACGTGTACGCTCTAGGTGCGCCTCACCTCGCAATGAGGACGAGACGCCCCGGGAGTGCGGAGGCCGCCGCCCCGTGAAGGGCGGGGAAGCCCCATCCTCCCTCGGCCCGCGCAAGGCGAGACCTTCACTTTCATTACGCCTTTAGGTTTCGTACAGCCCAATGACTCGCGCACATGTTAGACTCCTTGGTCCGTGTTTCAAGACGGGTCGTGAAATTGTCCAAAGCTGAAGCGCCGCTGACGGGAGCGACTATTCCGCCCGAGAGCATCCCGAGCCAACAGCGGCGCGGGTCCGGGGCCGGGCCAGGTAGGTCCGTCATCCGGGAAGAACCGCGCGCGCTTGCCGGGAGCCCGAGCGCCCAAAGGGGCGAATCGACTCCTCCAGATATACCGCCGGGCAGCCAGCCAGGACACCGGGGCTCTGCCCAACAGACGCGAACCGAGGCCCGCGGAAGGACAGGCTGCGCACCCGGGCCGTAGGCCGGCACCCAGCGGGTCGCGACGTCCTACTAGGGGAGAAGTGCGGCCCACCGCACACCGGAACGGCCCCGCCCCGCGGCGAGTGGAAAGGCAACCGGACACGACCCCGCCGCGAATTGCTCCGCGCGGGCGGCCGGCCCCATCTGCCGAGGGCGGAGGCCAGTGGCCGGATGGGCGTGAATCTCACCCGTTCGACCTTTCGGACTTCTCACGTTTACCCCAGAACGGTTTCACGTACTTTTGAACTCTCTCTTCAAAGTTCTTTTCAACTTTCCCTCACGGTACTTGTTCGCTATCGGTCTCGTGGTCATATTTAGTCTCAGATGGAGTTTACCACCCACTTGGAGCTGCACTCTCAAGCAACCCGACTCGAAGGAGAGGTCCCGCCGACGCTCGCACCGGCCGCTACGGGCCTGGCACCCTCTACGGGCCGTGGCCTCATTCAAGTTGGACTTGGGCTCGGCGCGAGGCGTCGGGGTAGTGGACCCTCCCAAACACCACATGCCACGACAGGCGGCAGCCTGCGGGGTTCGGTGCTGGACTCTTCCCTGTTCGCTCGCCGCTACTGGGGGAATCCTTGTTAGTTTCTTTTCCTCCGCTTAGTAATATGCTTAAATTCAGCGGGTAGTCTCGCCTGCTCTGAGGTCGTTGTACGAGGTGTCGCACGCCACACCGCCAGCCGGCTGTGCACGCTACCGAGTAAGTACCGGTATGCGAACCGCCAGGCGACGGGCGCGCATCGCACGTTTAAGGAGACGCCGCCGGCCCCACAGGCGGCCACGACACTCCCAGGTCTGCGAAGCGGGGCAAACGCCGCGCGCTTCAGTATACGTAGCCGACCCTCAGCCAGACGTGGCCCGGGAACGGAATCCATGGACCGCAATGTGCGTTCGAAACGTCGATGTTCATGTGTCCTGCAGTTCACATGTCGACGCGCAATTTGCTGCGTTCTTCATCGACCCACGAGCCGAGTGATCCACCGTCCTGGGTGATCTTTTCATAGTTTCCACCATCTCTTTCGAGACAGTTGCATAGGCGGGACTGAGGCGTGTGGCGGCCCTGTTCCAGCGTTCAGTGTCCAACGGCCTCACGGCCGATGGGCGTCGTACGGCTCCACACCGGAGCGGACAGGCAGTCGGGCGAAAGTCATTCAAAACCGGCGCCAGGCGCCAGGTGCCGCAGGCCAGCCGCTCCAGCGCTTCAGCGCTCGTACCACACAACATTGCCGTTAGTTTTGAGACGAACGCGTGGTTCCGCACGCGGCGCACGGCTACTGCGAGCCGTACAGGTAGCTGCGTGTTGCGCGACACGACACGCACATCGAAAGACATGCAGTCTAGTCGGTAATGATCCTTCCGCAGGTTCACCTACGGAAACCTTGTTACGACTTTTACTTCCTCTAAATGATCAAGTTTGGTCATCTTTCCGGTAGCATCGGCAACGACAGAGTCAATGCCGCGTACCAGTCCGAAGACCTCACTAAATCATTCAATCGGTAGTAGCGACGGGCGGTGT
>NW_026047765.1:17500-22500 GCF_023864345.2 Schistocerca serialis cubense | reverse complement strand
GCGAACTCTCCCAGCACAGCGCACGCGCCAACACGTCCGCACAGCTGCGATACAAACCACCTGCGAGAACCGCTGGGGCGACCGAGCAGCAGACGGCGTCGCGGCGCCGAGCGCCGGGCGGCGGCGCATCCTCAGCGCACACAGTCCTCAATCGGACCAGCACACTGCAGATGGCCACCGCGCTTCGCACCGGGCCCGCGAGGACCTACTTTGGCCGCAAGGCGCCGCGAGCAGGGGGCGCCGGCGCGCAGCTGCGCCGCCTGCCGCGTCCGTCGGCCGGCGCGCCTGCCACTGGCCGCCCCCACCAGCCGGCTGTAGCGCGTGCGCCCACGCACCGCGCTGCCAGCACGCCGGGCGGCCCCCCCTCACCGGCCGGGGACGGTCCCACCCAGCCACCGCCGCGTATCGCCTCACACCCAGATCCCCTTTCGCGTTCGTGGGCATGGTGGGTCCCCTTTCACGTTCGTGGGCATGGTGGGTATCCCTGAAACAACCGGTTAATAGCTCGACCGATCGTCGCCAACACTGATTCACCTCTAGCGAGAACAACCGCACCACAACGGGTTACCTGTTGTTCATTTGCGTAACGTCACCAGCAAACGTAGACGTCCATCGCCATTTGCAACGAGTATTGCATGCCTGTGTCAGGTGTCACAACACACTACGTCTGCCCACATAGACGCAACAACATGTGCACGCCTCGAGAACACGTGGAAGGTAGCCCCCGTACGTATGCGGTGTCCATTGCGCGAACGACTGTCAGCCGGCCTCTGCAGGATGTCGCAGATGTGGAACGCGGTGCAACATGCTATCACGGTGTGTGAGAAGAGACGACTACGTCCGAATACACGCTCCACTACATCAACAGACTGCTCATGCTGATCGCCATCCAGGGCGTCCGTTCCTCCCACACGTCTGAATGGCGTACCACACTGCAATCCAGCTCTTATAGGGAGACGACACGTAGCTGCGTGCACAATATTTGGACTGTATGGTCTGCCGTTGCTAGGCGCAGTCGTCGTACGGTCACACATGTGCCACGATGTATCATTCAGTACATACGGACCAATGTGCAGTACAGTTTGTGGGTTTTGCGTACATCGGCGGACAGGTGACAGGCCGTACCACAACGTAGGCTGAGTACGTCGGCATGCGAAGGGCATTGAACATGCAAACTTCTCAACGACCAGCTTGCGAAGGCAGGGGGGAAGGGGGGGGGGGCATGTACGTCCTGCTGCTATCCACATTACAGTGTATAGCAGGAGCATGTGGAAAGTCAGCAACACCTGCAAGGTGTTTAACATGACGCGATACACAGGGGACCGGGCAGTGCGAATAGCGAACTATATTGCGAGGGTTGCGGTTAGGCAACACTACACTAATTTAACGAGTTGCATAACAATTACAGAGCAGGTTCAGCGACAACGTGCGTCAGGTTAAGGCGCAATATAGGTTAGGTTGAGGCACAATATAGGTTAGGTTAAGGCACAAATTGGGTTACGTTAAGGCACAACATGGGTTACGTTAAGGCACAACATGGGTTACGTTAAGGCACAAATTAGGTTACGTTAAGGCACAAATTAGGTTACGTTAAGGCACAAATTAGGTTACGTTAAGGCACAAATTAGGTTACGTTAAGGCACAAATTAGGTTACGTTAAGGCACAAATTAGGTTACGTTAAGGCACAAATTAGGTTACGTTAAGGCACAAATTAGGTTACGTTAAGGCACAAATTAGGTTACGTTAAGGCACAAATTAGGTTACGTTAAGGCACAAATTAGGTTACGTTAAGGCACAAATTAGGTTACGTTAAGGCACAAATTAGGTTACGTTAAGGCACAAATTAGGTTACGTTAAGGCACAAATTAGGTTACGTTAAGGCACAAATTAGGTTACGTTAAGGCACAAATTAGGTTACGTTAAGGCACAAATTAGGTTACGTTAAGGCACAAATTAGGTTACGTTAAGGCACAAATTAGGTTACGTTAAGGCACAAATTAGGTTACGTTAAGGCACAAATTAGGTTACGTTAAGGCACAAATTAGGTTACGTTAAGGCACAAATTAGGTTACGTTAAGGCACAAATTAGGTTACGTTAAGGCACAAATTAGGTTACGTTAAGGCACAAATTAGGTTACGTTAAGGCACAAATTAGGTTACGTTAAGGCACAAATTAGGTTACGTTAAGGTACAATATGGGTTAGGTTAAGGTACAATATGGGTTAGGTTAAGGTACAATATGGGTTAGGTTAAGGTACAATATGGGTTAGGTTAAGGTACAATATGGGTTAGGTTAAGGCACAACGTAGGTTAGGTTAAGGCACAACATAGGTTAGGTTAAGGCACAACATAGGTTAGGTTAAGGCACAACATAGGTTAGGTTAAGGCACAACATAGGTTAGGTTAAGGCACAACATAGGTTAGGTTAAGGCACAACATAGGTTAGGTTAAGGCACAACATAGGTTAGGTTAAGGCACAACATAGGTTAGGTTAAGGCACAACGTAGGTTAGGTTAAGGCACAACGTAGGTTAGGTTAAGGCACAACGTAGGTTAGGTTAAGGCACAACGTAGGTTAGGTTAAGGCACAACGTAGGTTAGGTTAAGGCACAACGTAGGTTAGGTTAAGGCACAACGTAGGTTAGGTTAAGGCACAACGTAGGTTAGGTTAAGGCACAACGTAGGTTAGGTTAAGGCACAACGTAGGTTAGGTTAAGGCACAACGTAGGTTAGGTTAAGGCACAACGTAGGTTAGGTTAAGGCACAACGTAGGTTAGGTTAAGGCACAACGTAGGTTAGGTTAAGGCACAACGTAGGTTAGGTTAAGGCACAACGTAGGTTAGGTTAAGGCACAACGTAGGTTAGGTTAAGGCACAACGTAGGTTAGGTTAAGGCACAACGTAGGTTAGGTTAAGGCACAACGTAGGTTAGGTTAAGGCACAACGTAGGTTAGGTTAAGGCACAACGTAGGTTAGGTTAAGGCACAACGTAGGTTAGGTTAAGGCACAACGTAGGTTAGGTTAAGGCACAACGTAGGTTAGGTTAAGGCACAACGTAGGTTAGGTTAAGGCACAACGTAGGTTAGGTTAAGGCACAACGTAGGTTAGGTTAAGGCACAACGTAGGTTAGGTTAAGGCACAACGTAGGTTAGGTTAAGGCACAACGTAGGTTAGGTTAAGGCACAACGTAGGTTAGGTTAAGGCACAACGTAGGTTAGGTTAAGGCACAACATAGGTTAGGTTAAGGCACAACATAGGTTAGGTTAAGGCACAACATAGGTTAGGTTAAGGCACAACATAGGTTAGGTTAAGGCACAACATAGGTTAGGTTAAGGCACAACATAGGTTAGGTTAAGGCACAACATAGGTTAGGTTAAGGCACAACGTAGGTTAGGTTAAGGCACAACGTAGGTTAGGTTAAGGCACAACGTAGGTTAGGTTAAGGCACAACGTAGGTTAGGTTAAGGCACAACGTAGGTTAGGTTAAGGCACAACGTAGGTTAGGTTAAGGCACAACGTAGGTTAGGTTAAGGCACAACGTAGGTTAGGTTAAGGCACAACGTAGGTTAGGTTAAGGCACAACGTAGGTTAGGTTAAGGCACAACGTAGGTTAGGTTAAGGCACAACGTAGGTTAGGTTAAGGCACAACGTAGGTTAGGTTAAGGCACAACGTAGGTTAGGTTAAGGCACAACGTAGGTTAGGTTAAGGCACAACGTAGGTTAGGTTAAGGCACAACGTAGGTTAGGTTAAGGCACAACGTAGGTTAGGTTAAGGCACAACGTAGGTTAGGTTAAGGCACAACGTAGGTTAGGTTAAGGCACAACGTAGGTTAGGTTAAGGCACAACGTAGGTTAGGTTAAGGCACAACGTAGGTTAGGTTAAGGCACAACGTAGGTTAGGTTAAGGCACAACGTAGGTTAGGTTAAGGCACAACGTAGGTTAGGTTAAGGCACAACGTAGGTTAGGTTAAGGCACAACGTAGGTTAGGTTAAGGCACAACGTAGGTTAGGTTAAGGCACAACGTAGGTTAGGTTAAGGCACAACGTAGGTTAGGTTAAGGCACAACGTAGGTTAGGTTAAGGCACAACGTAGGTTAGGTTAAGGCACAACGTAGGTTAGGTTAAGGCACAACATAGGTTAGGTTAAGGCACAACATAGGTTAGGTTAAGGCACAACATAGGTTAGGTTAAGGCACAACATAGGTTAGGTTAAGGCACAACATAGGTTAGGTTAAGGCACAACATAGGTTAGGTTAAGGCACAACATAGGTTAGGTTAAGGCACAACATAGGTTAGGTTAAGGCACAACATAGGTTAGGTTAAGGCACAACGTAGGTTAGGTTAAGGCACAACGTAGGTTAGGTTAAGGCACAACGTAGGTTAGGTTAAGGCACAACGTAGGTTAGGTTAAGGTACAACGTAGGTTAGGTTAAGGTACAACGTAGGTTAGGTTAAGGTACAACGTAGGTTAGGTTAAGGTACAACGTAGGTTAGGTTAAGGTACAACGTAGGTTAGGTTAAGGTACAACGTAGGTTAGGTTAAGGTACAACGTAGGTTAGGTTAAGGTACAACGTAGGTTAGGTGAAGGCGCAATGTAGGTTAGGTTAAGGTACGATATACCTTAGGTTAAGGTACAATATCGCTTAGGTTAAGGTACAATATAGCTTAGGTTAAGGTACACGTTGTAGGGAAAGGTGTATTTTGGGGGGGGAGGGGGCGGCAGGTTCGTTGATAGTGATTATCGTAAGTGCATGCCTGCGGGATCATCCGATTTGTCACGTCAGGATGCACTTGTGGCTCATGACAGGCGGCGCTCCGATTCCAAGGTTGTGGCAGATCTGTGTCTTTCATTCCTGCCATTGTTTGTGTACTGTGACAGGAGGCAGTATTGTGATGTTGGGTGCACCCCTGTGTAGGACATGTGTGGGTGTTCGTGGCTTAGCTGAGCAATGGCGGATGTCGGAAGGGTGGGATATTCTGTTTTCTGGGTGGACCTCCCG
>NW_026047765.1:10000-12500 GCF_023864345.2 Schistocerca serialis cubense | reverse complement strand
AAACGTAGTCCACCGCAAAGTTGAACAGGAGGGGGGAGAGGGGATCGCCCTGGCGAACGCCCCGTGCTGGCTGCACAGACACGCCCACGCCGGCGCCGTCCGCTATCACTGTCGTGCTGCCCTCGTAGCACCGCTCGACATACTCGACAAAGCAATCCGGTAGGCCATGCGCCTTCAGCACGGGGCGAAGGGCAGCATGATCCACCGAATCGAATGCCTTCGATACGTCGATCGATGCCACAAAGACAGAGCGGCAGGAGCGGACTGCGTCGGTGAGAGCAGTGTCCAAGATGAAAGTATTTTCCAACATCCCATCCCGAGGGATGAATGCCCGCTGACGTTCGTCCACAGCACAAGCGCGCATCAGGCGTGACGCGAGAACCTTGTGAAAGGTCCGCGCCAACACCGAGCAGACCGTAATGGGGCGAAAGTCAGCGGGGGATGTTGGTGCAGCCGTTTTCGGGAGAAGGGACGTCCGCGCGCGAAGCAGGCGTTCCGGAAGGGCGCGGGCCAGAAGGAAGAGATTCATCACTTTCACCAGGACTTCATGCGGCAGGCGCCGCAACTCCGCTGGGGTAAGGCCGTCAGGCCCAGCTGCTGATCCCCTGGGCGGCAACGCGGCGGCGACCTCCTCATGTGTGACCGGCCCCCATAGGCACTCAAGAGCGACAGGCTCCGAGTGCGGGAGGAGGCGGTCACGGATGAAGCCCGCAGTGGAGACGGGCTTCTTAGTGAAGAGGTCCGCCCAGAAGTCCAGCAGACCAGGGATGGCAGGTGGCGGCTGGAGCAGGGTGCCATCCAAGAGGCCGCGCACGCAACGTGCACGCGACCGTCGGAAGGCATCCTGCGTTCTTGCGTATTCCCAGCGGCGCCGCTTGCGCTTCTGCGTCGGCGGCGCGGCAGGCGGCCGCTTCGATGGTTGGCGCGGCCGCTGTGTCCTGGTGATCGATCTCTCCCCTCTGGACCCGACCGACGCAAGGGCATCCGGGAGCATGCCCAGGATGACATCGGGCGGCGTGCCCCGCCCCAGACCTATGACTCGATCCAGGGCAGAGAAACGCTGGGCGGAAGCAGGTAGCCCCGCCAGATGCTCCCAGATGGCGGCGTCAGTCGGCCCCTCCGGCGGCGGCCCGGTGGTGTCGGCCGCGAAGTCCTCGGCTGCGTCGACGGGCGGCGCAGCGGCCTCGCCCGCGTCAGGCGGCGGGCTCGCTGCTCCCCGGCGGGACGCCGGCTCTTCCCCCCGACCGATCTCAAGCGCCTCCATGAACTGGCGGACAAGCTGCTTGTGGGCAGCTTGCCGCCGTCGGCACTTGATTGCTTCAAGCGTTCGGTCGGGGAACATCCTGATGAGCTCTTGATTAACAAAGAAGAACCGGGCGTCCCTCTCAAGGAACAATTCGGCCTCCGCCTTGGCGAGCGACAGGACTTCTTCCTCCGTCCACCTCGCGCGATGCCTCTCCGTCACGATCTCCGCGTTGGCGGCCGCAAGATGTTGGCGGCGGCGATGGACCCCGAGACCATTCTTGGTGGTGAAGCTGCGGTGGCACTCACTACAGGCGTATACAGCTGCAAAAGGTACAAGATTTTCGGCACGGCCGGTTGGCCGGCTAGGTGCTGGGGGAGTTGGGGTGGCACCTTCAGCGGAAGGGCCACCACTTATTCTTTGATTACTGCCCCCAACTAACAAAGGGATAGTGCGAGGGGGGGCTGGTAACCCCCCCAAGCCCCTGGTGCGGTCTTCCACTCTGCGAAAATCAGCGGGCCCACGAGAAGGGGAGAAGACCGCAGGAGAGGAGAGGCTAAGAGGGCTAGGCCCATGTATTGCGCATCACTCTCCCTGTAACTATAACCCAAGGAAGGTACCTCGCAGCAGCAGCATGACTACATCAAGACCGCACTTCGAAAAGCCAAGTCCGGATGCAGCCACACCGCCGCCACTTGGCCACCTTAAGAGAGTCATAGTTACTCCCGCCGTTTACCCGCGCTTGCTTGAATTTCTTCACGTTGACATTCAGAGCACTGGGCAGAAATCACATTGCGTCAACACCCGCTAGGGCCATCGCAATGCTTTGTTTTAATTAGACAGTCGGATTCCCCCAGTCCGTGCCAGTTCTGAGTTGATCGTTGAATGGCGGCCGAAGAGAATCCGCGCACCCGCGCGCCCCCGGAGGAGCACGCTAAGGCGGACGCGGCCTCGCAGCAAGGAAGATCCGTGGGAGGCCAAGGCACGGGACCGAGCTCGGATCCTGCACGCAGGTTGAAGCACCGGGGCGCGAACGCCGCGCAGGCGCGCGCATCCTGCACCGCCGGCCAGCACGAGGCCGACCAACGGCGAGAGCAGACCACGCCCGCGCTAAACGCCCGCACTTACCGGCACCCCTACGGCACTCACCTCGCCCAGGCCCGGCACGTTAGCGCTGACCCACTTCCCGACCAAGCCCGACACGCCCCGATCCTCAGAGCCAATCCTTATCCCGAAGTTACGGATCCAATTTGCCGA
>NW_026047765.1:0-5000 GCF_023864345.2 Schistocerca serialis cubense | reverse complement strand
GCAAGCGTCCGCTCAATTATTCTGCAAACAGGAGGAGGCTGAGCTCCCCTGCACAACACACCTCGAAACCCTCTCAGGTCCCGGCGGCGCGCAGCGCCGTCCTAAGTACTTGGTCGGGTTCGAGAGAGGCGCAATCGCCCGGAGTTAGGCGAGTAGACGCTTTAGGTGCGACCACCCGTGCTCCCAACTGAGCTTGCCGCTGCCGACAGAGGCCCGGGAGCGTGCTGTCGTGGCATTGCCGGCGGGAGACAACACGCGCCACCTACGGTGACCGGCAGCTCCAACGCCAGCGCCACAGAAGGACAAAAGCCCCACTTGGGTGCCGAAGCGAACTCTCCCAGCACAGCGCACGCGCCAACACGTCCGCACAGCTGCGATACAAACCACCTGCGAGAACCGCTGGGGCGACCGAGCAGCAGACGGCGTCGCGGCGCCGAGCGCCGGGCGGCGGCGCATCCTCAGCGCACACAGTCCTCAATCGGACCAGCACACTGCAGATGGCCACCGCGCTTCGCACCGGGCCCGCGAGGACCTACTTTGGCCGCAAGGCGCCGCGAGCAGGGGGCGCCGGCGCGCAGCTGCGCCGCCTGCCGCGTCCGTCGGCCGGCGCGCCTGCCACTGGCCGCCCCCACCAGCCGGCTGTAGCGCGTGCGCCCACGCACCGCGCTGCCAGCACGCCGGGCGGCCCCCCCTCACCGGCCGGGGACGGTCCCACCCAGCCACCGCCGCGTATCGCCTCACACCCAGATCCCCTTCGCGTTCGTGGGCATGGTGGGTCCCCTTTCACGTTCGTGGGCATGGTGGGTATCCCTGAAACAACCGGTTAATAGCTCGACCGATCGTCGCCAACACTGATTCACCTCTAGCGAGAACAACCGCACCACAACGGGTTACCTGTTGTTCATTTGCGTAACGTCACCAGCAAACGTAGACGTCCATCGCCATTTGCAACGAGTATTGCATGCCTGTGTCAGGTGTCACAACACACTACGTCTGCCCACATAGACGCAACAACATGTGCACGCCTCGAGAACACGTGGAAGGTAGCCCCCGTACGTATGCGGTGTCCATTGCGCGAACGACTGTCAGCCGGCCTCTGCAGGATGTCGCAGATGTGGAACGCGGTGCAACATGCTATCACGGTGTGTGAGAAGAGACGACTACGTCCGAATACACGCTCCACTACATCAACAGACTGCTCATGCTGATCGCCATCCAGGGCGTCCGTTCCTCCCACACGTCTGAATGGCGTACCACACTGCAATCCAGCTCTTATAGGGAGACGACACGTAGCTGCGTGCACAATATTTGGACTGTATGGTCTGCCGTTGCTAGGCGCAGTCGTCGTACGGTCACACATGTGCCACGATGTATCATTCAGTACATACGGACCAATGTGCAGTACAGTTTGTGGGTTTTGCGTACATCGGCGGACAGGTGACAGGCCGTACCACAACGTAGGCTGAGTACGTCGGCATGCGAAGGGCATTGAACATGCAAACTTCTCAACGACCAGCTTGCGAAGGCAGGGGGGAAGGGGGGGGGGCATGTACGTCCTGCTGCTATCCACATTACAGTGTATAGCAGGAGCATGTGGAAAGTCAGCAACACCTGCAAGGTGTTTAACATGACGCGATACACAGGGGACCGGGCAGTGCGAATAGCGAACTATATTGCGAGGGTTGCGGTTAGGCAACACTACACTAATTTAACGAGTTGCATAACAATTACAGAGCAGGTTCAGCGACAACGTGCGTCAGGTTAAGGCGCAATATAGGTTAGGTTGAGGCACAATATAGGTTAGGTTAAGGCACAAATTGGGTTACGTTAAGGCACAACATGGGTTACGTTAAGGCACAACATGGGTTACGTTAAGGCACAAATTAGGTTACGTTAAGGCACAAATTAGGTTACGTTAAGGCACAAATTAGGTTACGTTAAGGCACAAATTAGGTTACGTTAAGGCACAAATTAGGTTACGTTAAGGCACAAATTAGGTTACGTTAAGGCACAAATTAGGTTACGTTAAGGCACAAATTAGGTTACGTTAAGGCACAAATTAGGTTACGTTAAGGCACAAATTAGGTTACGTTAAGGCACAAATTAGGTTACGTTAAGGCACAAATTAGGTTACGTTAAGGCACAAATTAGGTTACGTTAAGGCACAAATTAGGTTACGTTAAGGCACAAATTAGGTTACGTTAAGGCACAAATTAGGTTACGTTAAGGCACAAATTAGGTTACGTTAAGGCACAAATTAGGTTACGTTAAGGCACAAATTAGGTTACGTTAAGGCACAAATTAGGTTACGTTAAGGCACAAATTAGGTTACGTTAAGGCACAAATTAGGTTACGTTAAGGCACAAATTAGGTTACGTTAAGGCACAAATTAGGTTACGTTAAGGGCACAAATTAGGTTACGTTAAGGCACAAATTAGGTTACGTTAAGGCACAAATTAGGTTACGTTAAGGCACAAATTAGGTTACGTTAAGGCACAAATTAGGTTACGTTAAGGCACAAATTAGGTTACGTTAAGGCACAAATTAGGTTACGTTAAGGTACAATATGGGTTAGGTTAAGGTACAATATGGGTTAGGTTAAGGTACAATATGGGTTAGGTTAAGGTACAATATGGGTTAGGTTAAGGTACAATATGGGTTAGGTTAAGGCACAACGTAGGTTAGGTTAAGGCACAACATAGGTTAGGTTAAGGCACAACATAGGTTAGGTTAAGGCACAACATAGGTTAGGTTAAGGCACAACATAGGTTAGGTTAAGGCACAACATAGGTTAGGTTAAGGCACAACATAGGTTAGGTTAAGGCACAACATAGGTTAGGTTAAGGCACAACGTAGGTTAGGTTAAGGCACAACGTAGGTTAGGTTAAGGCACAACGTAGGTTAGGTTAAGGCACAACGTAGGTTAGGTTAAGGCACAACGTAGGTTAGGTTAAGGCACAACGTAGGTTAGGTTAAGGCACAACGTAGGTTAGGTTAAGGCACAACGTAGGTTAGGTTAAGGCACAACGTAGGTTAGGTTAAGGCACAACGTAGGTTAGGTTAAGGCACAACGTAGGTTAGGTTAAGGCACAACGTAGGTTAGGTTAAGGCACAACGTAGGTTAGGTTAAGGCACAACGTAGGTTAGGTTAAGGCACAACGTAGGTTAGGTTAAGGCACAACGTAGGTTAGGTTAAGGCACAACGTAGGTTAGGTTAAGGCACAACGTAGGTTAGGTTAAGGCACAACGTAGGTTAGGTTAAGGCACAACGTAGGTTAGGTTAAGGCACAACGTAGGTTAGGTTAAGGCACAACGTAGGTTAGGTTAAGGCACAACGTAGGTTAGGTTAAGGCACAACGTAGGTTAGGTTAAGGCACAACGTAGGTTAGGTTAAGGCACAACGTAGGTTAGGTTAAGGCACAACGTAGGTTAGGTTAAGGCACAACGTAGGTTAGGTTAAGGCACAACGTAGGTTAGGTTAAGGCACAACGTAGGTTAGGTTAAGGCACAACGTAGGTTAGGTTAAGGCACAACGTAGGTTAGGTTAAGGCACAACGTAGGTTAGGTTAAGGCACAACGTAGGTTAGGTTAAGGCACAACGTAGGTTAGGTTAAGGCACAACGTAGGTTAGGTTAAGGCACAACGTAGGTTAGGTTAAGGCACAACGTAGGTTAGGTTAAGGCACAACGTAGGTTAGGTTAAGGCACAACGTAGGTTAGGTTAAGGCACAACGTAGGTTAGGTTAAGGCACAACGTAGGTTAGGTTAAGGCACAACGTAGGTTAGGTTAAGGCACAACGTAGGTTAGGTTAAGGCACAACGTAGGTTAGGTTAAGGCACAACGTAGGTTAGGTTAAGGCACAACGTAGGTTAGGTTAAGGCACAACGTAGGTTAGGTTAAGGCACAACGTAGGTTAGGTTAAGGCACAACGTAGGTTAGGTTAAGGCACAACATAGGTTAGGTTAAGGCACAACAGTAGGTTAGGTTAAGGCACAACATAGGTTAGGTTAAGGCACAACATAGGTTAGGTTAAGGCACAACGTAGGTTAGGTTAAGGCACAACGTAGGTTAGGTTAAGGCACAACGTAGGTTAGGTTAAGGCACAACGTAGGTTAGGTTAAGGCACAACGTAGGTTAGGTTAAGGCACAACGTAGGTTAGGTTAAGGCACAACGTAGGTTAGGTTAAGGCACAACGTAGGTTAGGTTAAGGCACAACGTAGGTTAGGTTAAGGCACAACGTAGGTTAGGTTAAGGCACAACGTAGGTTAGGTTAAGGCACAACGTAGGTTAGGTTAAGGCACAACGTAGGTTAGGTTAAGGCACAACGTAGGTTAGGTTAAGGCACAACGTAGGTTAGGTTAAGGCACAACGTAGGTTAGGTTAAGGCACAACGTAGGTTAGGTTAAGGCACAACGTAGGTTAGGTTAAGGCACAACGTAGGTTAGGTTAAGGCACAACGTAGGTTAGGTTAAGGCACAACGTAGGTTAGGTTAAGGCACAACGTAGGTTAGGTTAAGGCACAACGTAGGTTAGGTTAAGGCACAACGTAGGTTAGGTTAAGGCACAACGTAGGTTAGGTTAAGGCACAACGTAGGTTAGGTTAAGGCACAACGTAGGTTAGGTTAAGGCACAACGTAGGTTAGGTTAAGGCACAACGTAGGTTAGGTTAAGGCACAACGTAGGTTAGGTTAAGGCACAACGTAGGTTAGGTTAAGGCACAACGTAGGTTAGGTTAAGGCACAACGTAGGTTAGGTTAAGGCACAACGTAGGTTAGGTTAAGGCACAACATAGGTTAGGTTAAGGCACAACATAGGTTAGGTTAAGGCACAACATAGGTTAGGTTAAGGCACAACATAGGGTTAGGTTAAGGCACAACATAGGTTAGGTTAAGGCACAACATAGGTTAGGTTAAGGCACAACATAGGTTAGGTTAAGGCACAACATAGGTTAGGTTAAGGCACAACATAGGTTAGGTTAAGGCACAACGTAGGTTAGGTT
>NW_026047764.1:0-30037 GCF_023864345.2 Schistocerca serialis cubense | reverse complement strand
ATGATAATAAAAATGTGCCAGAATGTTAACGTCCCTACAAAACAAACCCAACGGTAATATTAATGAAAGAGTGAACCGTATGTAACATTGCAACAGACATAATGAAACCTGATAAATTGTATAAGGGCAGCAGCGTTGACCTTTGGCCCTGTATTCAGAATAAAAAGAGCCAAAGATCGTTACCCCAATGAAAAAGACACTGAAACACGTATGTAACATAGTAGCGATGGCGAGACGTTGTAGCATCTGTGACCAGAGAGTTTGCGCTGGACTGCGCGAGTGTTGCGAGCGGTTCTCAGTCAGTCAGTCTGTCTGTCAGTAGTCGTTGCGAGTCCGTAGCTCTGTGTAGTTGAGGGCTGTACTCTGTCAGTAGTCGTCGCGTGCAGTACGCTAATAGTCGTCATGCAGAGCGGTCGGTCAGTAGTAGCAGCCGAGTGCGGTTGTGTGATGTAGGTGGTCGGCAACACTGGTCAAGATGGTGAATAAGGTATACTGTTAATTAATATAATCATTAGATAATGAAAAAGTGTAATTATTCTCCAACAAGTTCCCCAATAATAATTTTTATTTCAAAAGCATTTTTCAAACATTTAATTTGTTATTGAACTAAAGAGTTCGTTGCACTTCACATTTCATTCCACTGCTTTGAAGAAAAATGTCACTAAAATCACAAAAAAAGAGAATATTATTATTTGCAAATGCAGTTCCTCCAAGCGCTGCGCAACAACCAGAGCAGAAATGTGACATCCATTTATTCGGAGGTAAGACTTTAATTCTGATTGTTTTGCACAGGGCCAAAGACCGATATTTCGGTTTAATTGAAGTTTCTTGTCACTGAACGGACGTTTGTAAATGTTGTGTGAAGACTTTATATTTGAGTCAGATTGCGAATTTCACATTTTTGTTGCCATTTTCAATACCTCTCATTGTGGGCGAGGTTACAATTAGCGCAATGTCCATTAGCATCCGTAAATAACATTGTCCATTATTTTAAATTTTGCTGGGAGGTTACAACACACACACACAAAAAAAAAAAAAAACAAAAAATTGCATTTATATCCGCTCCTCAATTGTAGATACCCCTTACACAGCTGTGTGCAATGAATGAGTGCTGGCTGGTAATTAATTGCACTCCTTGGAGGGAAATGCCATAGGAAGTAGTCTTTAAAAAGTGAATGTTTTTCGTTAAGAGACAAAAGTTACTTTAGAAAAAAAGTAATAGTGGGGCTTTTGTTGTTGAACAAAAGAAGTACAATGAACATACGTTATCAGATTTGCGCAATGCAGCGTCACACCACCTTTTGATTATAACACAATATACTATACATCGTCCCGAACCGTGACCAGAGTCGCGAGACGAGCAGAGCACGCCGCCGACGCCCGCTCAGTACAACCGTCGACCCGCTACTACTGTCGACCGACTACTACCTCTCCCGACTCGCGCTACAATATATATAACAACTGTTCCTGGCGACCCGGTGCGTGCCACTACTGTCGTCTGGCGCGGTCCAAGCGCCGACTAGCAGCGATAAAGAACTCTCTGGTCAGACAGAGATGCTGTCATGCCTCGCCATCGCTCTGGTAATGAATACATACGTGTTGCAGCGTGCGTACCACCGGAACACGCAGTGGCGGAGCCAAAGACTGTGTTGTCGAGGTCGAGTGCGAGTGGGAAGAGAGGCAGCGTCGGCACGGAGATGCAAGCGAGCGCGAGACGCACGGGGGCTGCGGCGTGGCGCGTTTGCGGTCGGCGCCTTTGGTGGCAACGGCCGGGACAAGCAGCGGTGTATGGTGTGGTGCGGGGCGGACAGGGGCGGCGGTGGACGGGGAGGAGGCGGCGCGACGACGGCATGGGGGCGAAAACGGGACGGGGGACGGCGGATGTTGAGAGGCGTCACGCGCGGACAGGACACAGACACAGAGACACACAGATTGGAAAGGGAGGGTGCGCGGTAGTAGTTGGGAATGTGCGTACCGTGCGGGATGGGAGTGGGCGAGGAACACGGTCGTGGCCCCTGTTTTGGGTGCGTGTGATGACGTCGGTGTGTTGTGGGAAGGGAAGGTGCTGTGGCGGCGGCGCGTAATGGGCGTAGGCCGAAAAGAGAAAGGAACGTGGGCAGTGTGTTGGCACGCGTCGGTTCGACTGCGACGTTGATGGGCAGGGCAGGGCAAGGTTAATGGTGGTAGGAGTAGGCGTGTGGGCGCAAAAAATCTGCCGCTGCAGGCGGTGCCGTAACCGCCATGGCGGGAAGGAGAGAAAGAAAGAAAGAAAGAAACAAAAAAAAAAAAAAAAGAAAAGGAGGGGGGGGTGGGCGAAAGTGGAGAGGCGGTGGTGTGAGAAGGGCGGGGGCGGAAGGAAGGCAGGAAGGACAAGAGGCGAGGCGACGGCTTGCTTTGTGTATCGGTCGGTCTCTGGCTATGCTTCGTTTTCTGCAGCAGGGTCGGTGCGCGGCGTGGCTCGCGGCAGTGGGAACGCCTGGTGGCTGGACGGCCAGCAATGCGGTTGGATGGGCGGCCACAGCACCGCACCTGTGCCCGAGGAGGAGACGCTGGCGGCGGGCCCTGAGGTGAGGCCGGCTCGGCTGGGGCTGTGGATGTGTAGGTGTGCGCCGCTGCTGCAACAACGAGTAAAACGCGAGAAGGAGGGATGGCGGTAGAGAGAGAAAAAAAAAAAAGGTCGTGTTGTGTTGATGCGCAGGCAGACGCGTACAGAGGGACGAGCCCGGTCTGCAGCAGGGTGTGGCCGTGCCGAGTGCAGAGCAGCGGCGGCTCGGTTCGGTTCGGCCCGGCCCGGCGGGCCGCGCTGTTGTCGCGGACGTGAGCGCCCCCTGGCGGGTGGCCGGAGGCGGCGCGGCGTGTTGGACGTGTGGCTGGTGGCAGTGCACAATTTGCGAGTGGCTGGCGGTGTGGTGTGGCGGTTGGCGCGTCGGGCGGCGGAGAGGTATGTGTTGCGGGCGCCCTTTGCTGCGCTGCGTCGTTGCGTGTGCCGTACAGGGCGGGCGCTTGTCGACTGTGTGGGCGGTGTGGCGAATTGGCGTGAAACGGCTGCCGAGAGGTGTGTGGTAGCGAGCCGGTCGGTGGTGTCGGTGCGAAGGGGAATGTGCGGTGCGTTTGGCGGTTTCGGTGTGCTTTTTGCGGCGTGAGAGTGGGAATTAGTGGGGCCGGCTGTTGTGTTGGTTCCTTGTGTCTTGTGTCGCGTAGCTTGATGGCAACGTGGAAGGACGCCGGTTTCGTTTCGAGCCTTGCGTGTGGTTGTCGACGTTGACTGGTTGGCGTGTGCCGATGCACGTGCATGTGTGGGTCGCGAGTGCGTTTTTTGGCTGGCTGTGTGTGTGTGTGTGTGTGTTGTTTTGGGGGGGAAGGGGGAGGCGGTGGTGAAAGTGCAGTCGTTGCCACGGGCGTCGTCGGGTGGGGCTGGGGCTGTGCGTCGTGGCGGAAAGGTGGTAGGTTGCGGGAAGCGAGCCCGTCGTTGACGGTGTCGCGTGAGTTGTGAATCGAGTGGGGGCGCGGGGCGCGGGACAGGAGCAGCGTGCCGCTGCGTCGTGGTCGTCAGCAGAGGCTGTGCGTGTGCTTGTCCTTTTTGTGGGCGGTTCGTGCGAGGCGTTTTTGTTTTGTGTTGCCCTAGTTGTTAGTTTATTGTGTTTGTGTTTGTTATTTTGAGACGACGACTGGTTGGTGGCGTGCGCGCGAAGTGGCGGTGTGCGCTTCCCGTGTCGTTTGATTTTTTTGTTTTTGTGTGTTTTTTTTTGTTTTTTTGCACTGGGCCCCGGTGGGTGGGTGCGTGTGTGTCGATTGCCGGCTGGCGAAAGGTGCGCCATCGGCGGGGTGGGTCGCCGGCACAAGTAGAGGCGGCGGCGTTGTTGCTGTTGTTGTGTGGTGTTTGTTTTGTTCGGCTGTGTCGGCGAGCTGTGTTGCGGTGCGTGTGAATGGTGGTGCAAAAGTGCTGGCGTTGGGGCTGCGACTGCGACGGCGGCGAGCCGCGGGCGCGCCATTGATAGTGATGTTGTGAACAGCGGCTGTGTACGGTAGTGGTGTTGTTGTAGCACGACGTGCATCCGGGCCGGCGCGGAAAGCGCAGTTGCGGGCGGTTGCCCTTCGGTGCCAGCCATGTCGCGTGAGCGGCGGGTTGCTCTGGTGTCGACACGTGGTGCTCTGGGTTGTTGTGTGGTGCC
The DNA here is from genome assembly GCF_023864345.2 of Schistocerca serialis cubense. Classification (NCBI taxonomy): domain Eukaryota; kingdom Metazoa; phylum Arthropoda; class Insecta; order Orthoptera; family Acrididae; genus Schistocerca; species Schistocerca serialis. The sequence goes on along the minus strand of NW_026047764.1, from coordinate 25,865 downwards.
CTTTGGCCGGTGGGGGTGGTTCGCGTGTGTCTCGTTCGCGCTCGGTGTCTGGTCGTGGTCGTGCTGCTCCCCCGTCTGTCGGCGGTTTCCGACGTCGTCTGTACGTTTTTTTTTGTTCGTTTGCGGCGTGCCTGCCGACGTCCGTCCCGTCGCGACCTTTCAACCGAAAGTGTGGCGCCCGAAGGTGAACGAACGTAACCCTGACCTCGGCGCTTTACGCTGAGCCGAGCGAACCGAACCGAACCGAACCTAACCTGTGGTGTGGCGAGGTGAGCTCAGCCTGTGAGCCCCTAACGTCTACGTAAGGTAAGCTGTCCGGCTCACGCCTCACGTTTGAACGCTTTTCTAACCTACGTTTGACGCTTCTTAACCTAGCACCGACCCCTTAACCTAACGTGTAACCTAACCTAACCTAACCTCTGACGCCTGACGTGTTTGAATGCTTAACCTAAGTTTGACGCTTAACCTAACCCAAGTCCCCTTAACCTAACCCACGTCCACCTAACCTAACCTAACGTAGACGTGTAAACGTAATGTGTAACGCGTAACGTGTAAGGTCGGCTGTCGTGTGTGCTTGACGGCAGATTGGGTTGGTCTGTAGATTCGGATTGCGGTTTGCCTCGGTCGAGGGGTTGGGTCGGAAGCGGCGAGGGGCGGCGGCGCCTGTTGCGCAGGCGGCGTCCGTTTGCGGCGGGCAATTGTTGAGAAACGGCTGTGAATGTTGGCGGGCGAGAGGAGGAGGACGGCGCGCGATGTGGCCCGACGGCTGCGGGCCGATCGGGAAACGGCGGGAGGGCGACGGAAGGCGATGGGGCGGCGGAGGCGCGTTTGCACGGCCGTCATCGCCGCACGCCTCGGCTTGTGTGGCTGTGGCGCCGGCCGCGCTGGCCGGGCTGCCGCGGCGACGGTGTGGGAGTTTTGCCGAAGGTTTGGCCATTGTGGCGGGTCGTCGGCTGGGGCTGTGGGGGCGGCATTTGGGCGGGGGGGCGGCGATTCTCGGCGGGCCGACCCAGGCTGTAGCGCGCGGTAGCTGCAGTTTGGCCGTGGTTTGCGGCGCTGCCGTGGCGACTGGTTGGCGACTGTGGTGTGGCTGTGTGTAGCCCCATCCTCGGTGGTTTGAAAGGCGCGGGCGGTTGTGGCGCAGGTTTGGGGCTGCTCCGCACAGGCTGTCGGACGTTGGGCGGTAGCAAGCGCGGGAGGCGCGGCGCGGCGGCGCGCAGAGTGGCGGCCGCTCTCTCGGCCGTCCGCGCCCGCCCGCGACACTGGCTGGGCCTTGTGATTCTCTGCTCTGCTGCTGTGCTGTGCTTGCGTGCCTGCCGTCCCGCTCGCTCTCGCTGTGTGTTACGCGCGTCGTCGAAATGGCAGATCAGGCGGCTACGAACGAGACTGCTGCGGCACCCGCCGCCACCGGCACTACGAAGAAGGCCAAGTCTGCGTCGTCTGCGAAGAAGCCGCGCGCCAAGCCTGCGCACCCGCGCACCTCTGAGATGGTGACGGCCGCCATCAAGAGTCTGAAGGAGCGCGGCGGGTCGTCGCTGCAGGCGATCAAGAAGTACATAGCCGCGCACTACAAGCTGGACGCGGAGAAGCTGGCGCCGTTTATCAAGAAGTACCTCAAGTCGGCCGTCGTGGCGGGCGAGCTGGTGCAGACGAAGGGGAAGGGCGCGTCCGGCTCGTTCAAGCTTGCCGGCGCCGGCGGCGGGGGGGCGGCCGAGGGCGGCAAGGCTCGTGCTGGCGGTGCCAAGAAGAAGCGCGCCGCTCCGGCCAGCAAGGAGAAGAAGGGCGCCCGTGCGGCCGGCGCAAAGAAGGCTGGTGGCGTGAAGGCGGCGACCGGTCGGAAGGCGGGCGCCGCCAAGAAGGCGTCTGCGGCGTCGGCCGCTCCCCGCGGGTGCGAAGAAGGCGGCTGCGGCCAAGCCGGCCAAGGCCAAGTCGCCGTCGAAGGCGAAGAAGGCCGCCAAGGTTCCGACGAAGAAGCCGAAGGCGCCGCGCCCGAAGAAGGCGACGACGCCGTCTAAGGCGAAGGCTTCGCCCAAGAAGAAGAAGTAGAGTAGAGGAGAAAGAGATGGGAATGGAAGGGTTTGGCGCTTGACTCCGTCGTCCCCACCCCCCGTCGTCGTCTAGTGGCGCGCAAGAGACGCGCGGCCCAAAACGGCCCTTCTCAGGGCCATCAAAGCACGTCGGGGAAGGTTTTGATTGTCGTGTTGCGTTTGGTGTGGGGTGTCTGTCTGGCGTTTCTGTATGCCCGTGGGGATGCTGTTTGCGTGCCGTGGTGGTTGGATTGCGGGGGTCGGTGGCGGGTGTGGGCGGCGGTAGCGGTAAGCGGTGTTGTTGTTGTCGTGGTTGATTGTCGCCGTGTTTGTGGCGGCGGCCGACGGTTGGTTTTCTGTCGCGTTGTTTTGTTTGAATACGTTGGTTGGCTTGCCTGCGTTCGTTCTTCTCGGATGTCTGTCTTGTCGAGTCGTGTCTGGTCTTTGTTTTGTTTTGTTCCTTTGTGTGTGTGTGTGTGTGTGATGTTTTGCAACGGGGGGCACGTTGAGATGCGGAAGGAGTCGGCGGGGATTTCGGTGGCGTGTAGAGCGAGCGAGCGCGCCTGCCTGGCCGTTGGCCGTCGGAGTGGAGTGCGGGTTTTTTTTGTTTTCGAAACGAAAGCGGCGGCCGGCCAGCCACCCGTGCGGTGTGACGTCGGCCGTTGGGTATTGTGCGCTTTGAGCGCCGGGGAGGGATGATGTGTGATTGTTGCGCGCTGCTAGCAGGCAGGCAGAGTGAGCGGGTGTGGCGGACGGACGGGAAGTGGTGGTTTTTTGTTTTGTTTTTGGGTTGCGGGGCGAGAGGCAGGCGACCGACAAAGTTTGCTCGCGACGGAGAGATGTTAGTGGCCCTGAAAAGGGCCGTTTTTGTTTGTGCGGTGCGGTGCCGCGGCGCGGTTTAGGCGCGCTCGCCGCGGATGCGGCGCGCGAGCTGGATGTCCTTGGGCATGATGGTGACGCGCTTGGCGTGGATTGCGCACAGGTTGGTGTCTTCGAAGAGGCCGACGAGGTAGGCCTCGCTGGCCTCCTGCAGGGCCATGACTGCGGAGCTCTGGAAGCGCAGGTCGGTCTTGAAGTCCTGGGCGATCTCGCGCACTAGGCGCTGGAATGGCAGCTTGCGGATGAGCAGCTCTGTGCTCTTCTGGTAGCGCCTGATTTCTCGCAGGGCGACGGTGCCCGGCCTGTAGCGGTGGGGCTTCTTGACGCCTCCGGTGGCGGGCGCGCTCTTCCTCGCCGCCTTGGTGGCGAGCTGTTTGCGCGGCGCCTTTCCGCCGGTGGACTTGCGGGCCGTTTGCTTTGTGCGGGCCATGGCGGTAGCGGTAGCGGTAGCGGAGCGGCGTGCGTGGAGGTTAGGTGCGGCGCGGCGTCCGGTGCTGCCTTGACAACGGGCCCGCGCGCCTCCGTGCTGCGCTTATATGCCCTCGGTTGCGCGTGGTGGGGGGAGGGCGGGCCAGAGTCTATATAGGGGGGCGGCGGGCGCGCTGGGCGCAGACCGTAGCCGACTCGCCAGCCGCTGCAGCTGCTGTTTGTGCACGTTTTGCTTTGCCCGAGGAAGGAAGGATGACAGGCCGCGGCAAGGGAGGAAAGGGGCTCGGCAAGGGTGGCGCCAAGCGGCACCGCAAGGTGTTGCGCGACAACATCCAGGGCATCACGAAGCCCGCCATCCGCCGCCTGGCTCGCAGGGGCGGCGTGAAGCGCATCTCTGGTCTGATCTACGAGGAGACCCGCGGGGTGCTGAAGGTGTTCCTGGAGAACGTGATCCGCGACGCGGTGACGTACACTGAGCACGCCAAGCGCAAGACTGTGACGGCCATGGACGTGGTGTACGCCCTGAAGAGGCAGGGGCGCACCCTGTACGGTTTCGGCGGTTAGGCTGCGTCGCAGCGGGCGCTGGCCTTCCCGCGGCCGTGCTTGTGGGTGGGAGAGACTAGAAAACGGCCCTTTTCAGGGCCACCACACTGTTCGGAAGTTGAAAAGTGCGAAAGAGTCTGTGTTGTTGTTGCTGCGTGTGTGCGCTGTGTTGTTTGTTTGTTTGTTTCTTTCTTTCTTTCCGTTTGAGCGACGTGATGTGACTGGGAGGGGAGAAGGAAAGGAAACGTGTCATGTGGCTGGCTGTGTGTGGAGCTGCTTCGTTTGTGTGTCTTTGTATCGATCGCGACGGAGATGGCGGGCTGTGTGTTGTTGTGCGAGAGGCGGTGATTATTTGCTTGCGTGGTTTGTCTCTGTGTGTTTGTTTGCGGCGGCGTTGGGGTTTCCGAGGCAAGGCGTGTGGGCATAGGCGGCCGGATCAGCTGTTTCGTTCGTGTCGACGGCCGTTGCGCGCGGGAGTGGAGGGCGGTGTGTCGACACGCCTCCCTTTAACAATGGTCATTATTGCTGCCGTTGTCGGTTTGGAAGGCGACTGCGACCGTGCAAAATGTGTGTGTGTTGGGCCACACGGGCTGTGTGGACGACAAGATGGCGGACGTGCGCCGGCGGCGGCTGTGCTGTGACAGTGCAAAGTTAAAACAAAACAAGGTGCGGCGAGGACGACTGAAATTTTGCTTTGGACGTAGGTGTGTGTGGTGGCCCTGAAAAGGGCCGATTGTTGTGGGCCGAGCCGAGCCGGCAAAGCGCGTTGCGTGCAGGGGAGCACGCGGCGCTGCGATTGCCTGGCCTCCTTTAGGCCTTCTTCTCGGTCTTCTTTGGCAGCAGGACGGCCTGGATGTTGGGCAGGACACCACCCTGTGCGATGGTGACGCCCGACAGGAGCTTGTTGAGCTCCTCGTCGTTGCGGATGGCAAGCTGCAGGTGGCGCGGGATGATGCGCGTCTTCTTGTTGTCGCGGGCCGCGTTTCCGGCCAGCTCGAGCACCTCAGCCGCGAGGTACTCCATGACGGCGGCGAGGTAGACGGGCGCCCCGGCGCCGACGCGCTCTGCGTAGTTTCCCTTGCGCAGGAGGCGGTGGATTCTGCCGACCGGGAACTGGAGCCCAGCCCTGCTTGAGCGGGACTTTGACTTGCCCTTGACTTTGCCTCCCTTTCCGCGTCCGGACATGGCGATGGGCTAGCGACGGTGCACACGAAACGGAAACGAAAACGACCGGTGCGAGCGGCAGCGAGTCGAGCAGCGGAGTGCGTGCCGGCGCAGCCGGGGTGGGGGTGCTTTATGGGCTCGGGTGCGGCGGCCGGTTGCGCGCGCGCCCCATTGGTCGGCGGCCGCAACAGGGCGAGCTGGTAAAGGTGCGGCGGCGGCTGGCGGCGGGTGCCACTGTGTGGGGAGACGCTGACTAGAGCGGAGCGCTTGCTACTGGTGTTGCTGCTGCCGTACGTTGGTTCGAGATGCCGCCCAAGACTAGCGGGAAGGCCGCCAAGAAGGCTGGCAAGGCGCAGAAGAACATTTCGAAGGGCGACAAGAAGAAGAAGCGCAAGAGGAAGGAGAGCTATGCCATCTACATCTACAAGGTGCTGAAGCAGGTGCACCCTGACACGGGCATCTCGTCGAAGGCGATGAGCATCATGAACAGCTTCGTGAACGACATTTTCGAGCGCATTGCGGCCGAGGCTTCTCGCCTGGCGCACTACAACAAGCGCTCGACCATCACGTCCCGCGAGATCCAGACCGCTGTGCGGCTGTTGCTGCCTGGCGAGCTGGCCAAGCACGCCGTGAGCGAGGGCACGAAGGCGGTGACCAAGTACACGAGCTCCAAGTAAGGAGGTGGCTCTGGAATGGAAGGAAGGATGGAGAAGGCTCCTCCGTTGCGAGAGCGGCAAAACGGCCCTTTTCAGGGCCACCAACTTGCCTTTTGCGGGAAGGGCGGAATTGTTGTTGTTTGTGTGGACGGCTGTGATGTGTGTGTGTGCATTTTGATTGTGGGTGGGGGGGCGCGTCAAAGCGTGTTGCGCGGGGTACGGCCACGAGGTTGGTCGCCGTGGCGTGGAATGGTGGCACGCCTCGTTGGCGTGGTTTTTGACCCATTGGTGTTGTTGGTGTGTGTGTGTGTGTGAGACCCGTCTGCGAGGGGGGGACAGTGTGATCGGCGACTTTTGTGTCACCGTAACGACGGCCGTTTGCGGGTTTGTTTTTTTGCACATCATACATGGCGAGGGTGAAATGTGAAATGTTTTTGTTTGGTTTTTTTTGCCGCCCACTATTCCCTTTGCTGTACGCCGAGTTTGACAATGGTGCGACGTAACTGCAGCGTGGAGGTGTGTGAGTGACGTTGAAATGAACGTGCCATTAAGACGCATTGTTGTTGTATTGTACTGTACGTGTACGGCGACACGCACGATGATGTACCATTCGACTCTGATGTTTGATAGCCGTGTCTGACTGATTGCGTACGACGCACGCACACCGATGTCGTCATTCAAGATGCACGCTAGACGACGACGGCGGCGGCGGCGGTCGTTTGTTTGGCGAATGTCTGTACACGTGTTTGTCTGTGTCCATCCGGTATGTATTTGTTTGTTTGAAAGTGTTTTGTGTGTCGGTGACGTGGTCCGATCCGTCGCCCCCTGAGTAACTGTCGATCGGCGCGATAGACCGGCGTCACGCAACTGAACCGAAGTCTTGGGCACACCCGTCATACTGTTGTACACCGTCGCGCTGAGAACGGTAACGAAAGGTTGACTTTGATCGGTCGAATGTCTGGGCAGAACGTGAGGAATGAGGCGAGAGTGCAAGGAGGGGGGGGGGCAAAAGAGAGAGGAAGGGAAAAAGGGGAGAAACGCATTCGTAGAGCAACGGAACGTTCCCGTGTCGGAGGCGTATTGGAGCCGCACTGAAATGCGTTTAACGGCGGCGCGGCTGCAAGTGTCTGCCGTGGTGAACGTTACCTTTGACGGCTGCATTGGGCTTTGCCTTTGCTTTTGCTTTTGCTTTCGCTTTCGCGTTCGCTTTCGCTTTCCCGGATGTACGTAACGTTTGTTGATATGGTTCTGAGGAAGAGTGTATGACAGTGCCGTGCCGTCCATGTTCGTGTGCCCTCCCATTGTGTGTATGCTATTGTCTGTGTACTTGAATGATGTATGTAGGTGTTAGTGGACATGTTTTACCAGTGGGGGGAAATGGATCGTCGATAGTTGCCGTCACTCTGTCACGGTCGAGATGACGCACCCTCCGTACAGAAAGGTGTCGAGAAAGTGAGTGAGTGTGTGCGTCCGTGAATTGGCAGTGTTTGGAGGTGGGCGTGCCCTGGATGTGGCCCGGAAAAGGCTGTTCGTTAGGCGGTAGTGTTGTGTGGACAGGGGAGGGGCATGCGTAACGCTGCTGGCATGGCATTTCGGGAGATGGGAGGGGGCAAACGAGGAAACGAGGAGCGGCGGCCAAAGACGGGACGGGGAGGGGCGCGGTGTGGGTGGCTTGCGCCTGTGCTCGGCGTTGTGGTTTGTGCAAAAGAGGAGGAGAAAAACAATGTGAGTTGCCAGGGAGGGGAGCGGTGTTGTGTTGTGGTTGTCGTGGTGTAGCCGCAGACGCGGCTGTCAGTGAACGTGGCGAGACGGACGGATGCGCGGAGGGGCGGGGGCGGCGCATTTCGCCGGTGCCGTGCCGTGCCGTGCCGTGCCGTGCCGTGCCGTGCCATGCCTGAAAGCCGCGTGGTCGCTGTGTTGTTGGTGGCGTGGGGGCGAGGAGAGTACCGTACGGGTGTGCTTGTGCGCCGGAAATGGCACACTGCGCCCGCCCGTCTTGGAGGCTGATGGCTGTGGTGTGGAAATGGGGCGCGGTGATGTTGAAGCAGTTGAAGAACAGAAAAGAAACCAAGAAAACGGAAGGCGTGATGCGGCGGTGGTGGTGAGAGCGGGAAAAACAAAACAAAAAAAAAAAAAACAACAAAAAAAAAGAAGGAAAAACAACAAGAAACAAAAAAGAAAACAAAAAGTCTATCAATATTAAAATGTAAATGGAAATGGAAATGGACCCAGGTATAACCTCCCTGCACAAATAGCAGAGAGTCCGATGATAATAAAAATGTGCCAGAATGTTAACGTCCCTACAAAACAAACCCAACGGTAATATTAATGAAAGAGTGAACCGTATGTAACATTGCAACAGACATAATGAAACCTGATAAATTGTATAAGGGCAGCAGCGTTGACCTTTGGCCCTGTATTCAGAATAAAAAGAGCCAAAGATCGTTACCCCAATGAAAAAGACACTGAAACACGTATGTAACATAGTAGCGATGGCGAGACGTTGTAGCATCTGTGACCAGAGAGTTTGCGCTGGACTGCGCGAGTGTTGCGAGCGGTTCTCAGTCAGTCAGTCTGTCTGTCAGTAGTCGTTGCGAGTCCGTAGCTCTGTGTAGTTGAGGGCTGTACTCTGTCAGTAGTCGTCGCGTGCAGTACGCTAATAGTCGTCATGCAGAGCGGTCGGTCAGTAGTAGCAGCCGAGTGCGGTTGTGTGATGTAGGTGGTCGGCAACACTGGTCAAGATGGTGAATAAGGTATACTGTTAATTAATATAATCATTAGATAATGAAAAAGTGTAATTATTCTCCAACAAGTTCCCCAATAATAATTTTTATTTCAAAAGCATTTTTCAAACATTTAATTTGTTATTGAACTAAAGAGTTCGTTGCACTTCACATTTCATTCCACTGCTTTGAAGAAAAATGTCACTAAAATCACAAAAAAAGAGAATATTATTATTTGCAAATGCAGTTCCTCCAAGCGCTGCGCAACAACCAGAGCAGAAATGTGACATCCATTTATTCGGAGGTAAGACTTTAATTCTGATTGTTTTGCACAGGGCCAAAGACCGATATTTCGGTTTAATTGAAGTTTCTTGTCACTGAACGGACGTTTGTAAATGTTGTGTGAAGACTTTATATTTGAGTCAGATTGCGAATTTCACATTTTTGTTGCCATTTTCAATACCTCTCATTGTGGGCGAGGTTACAATTAGCGCAATGTCCATTAGCATCCGTAAATAACATTGTCCATTATTTTAAATTTTGCTGGGAGGTTACAACACACACACACAAAAAAAAAAAAAAACAAAAAATTGCATTTATATCCGCTCCTCAATTGTAGATACCCCTTACACAGCTGTGTGCAATGAATGAGTGCTGGCTGGTAATTAATTGCACTCCTTGGAGGGAAATGCCATAGGAAGTAGTCTTTAAAAAGTGAATGTTTTTCGTTAAGAGACAAAAGTTACTTTAGAAAAAAAGTAATAGTGGGGCTTTTGTTGTTGAACAAAAGAAGTACAATGAACATACGTTATCAGATTTGCGCAATGCAGCGTCACACCACCTTTTGATTATAACACAATATACTATACATCGTCCCGAACCGTGACCAGAGTCGCGAGACGAGCAGAGCACGCCGCCGACGCCCGCTCAGTACAACCGTCGACCCGCTACTACTGTCGACCGACTACTACCTCTCCCGACTCGCGCTACAATATATATAACAACTGTTCCTGGCGACCCGGTGCGTGCCACTACTGTCGTCTGGCGCGGTCCAAGCGCCGACTAGCAGCGATAAAGAACTCTCTGGTCAGACAGAGATGCTGTCATGCCTCGCCATCGCTCTGGTAATGAATACATACGTGTTGCAGCGTGCGTACCACCGGAACACGCAGTGGCGGAGCCAAAGACTGTGTTGTCGAGGTCGAGTGCGAGTGGGAAGAGAGGCAGCGTCGGCACGGAGATGCAAGCGAGCGCGAGACGCACGGGGGCTGCGGCGTGGCGCGTTTGCGGTCGGCGCCTTTGGTGGCAACGGCCGGGACAAGCAGCGGTGTATGGTGTGGTGCGGGGCGGACAGGGGCGGCGGTGGACGGGGAGGAGGCGGCGCGACGACGGCATGGGGGCGAAAACGGGACGGGGGACGGCGGATGTTGAGAGGCGTCACGCGCGGACAGGACACAGACACAGAGACACACAGATTGGAAAGGGAGGGTGCGCGGTAGTAGTTGGGAATGTGCGTACCGTGCGGGATGGGAGTGGGCGAGGAACACGGTCGTGGCCCCTGTTTTGGGTGCGTGTGATGACGTCGGTGTGTTGTGGGAAGGGAAGGTGCTGTGGCGGCGGCGCGTAATGGGCGTAGGCCGAAAAGAGAAAGGAACGTGGGCAGTGTGTTGGCACGCGTCGGTTCGACTGCGACGTTGATGGGCAGGGCAGGGCAAGGTTAATGGTGGTAGGAGTAGGCGTGTGGGCGCAAAAAATCTGCCGCTGCAGGCGGTGCCGTAACCGCCATGGCGGGAAGGAGAGAAAGAAAGAAAGAAAGAAACAAAAAAAAAAAAAAAGAAAAGGAGGGGGGGGTGGGCGAAAGTGGAGAGGCGGTGGTGTGAGAAGGGCGGGGGCGGAAGGAAGGCAGGAAGGACAAGAGGCGAGGCGACGGCTTGCTTTGTGTATCGGTCGGTCTCTGGCTATGCTTCGTTTTCTGCAGCAGGGTCGGTGCGCGGCGTGGCTCGCGGCAGTGGGAACGCCTGGTGGCTGGACGGCCAGCAATGCGGTTGGATGGGCGGCCACAGCACCGCACCTGTGCCCGAGGAGGAGACGCTGGCGGCGGGCCCTGAGGTGAGGCCGGCTCGGCTGGGGCTGTGGATGTGTAGGTGTGCGCCGCTGCTGCAACAACGAGTAAAACGCGAGAAGGAGGGATGGCGGTAGAGAGAGAAAAAAAAAAAAGGTCGTGTTGTGTTGATGCGCAGGCAGACGCGTACAGAGGGACGAGCCCGGTCTGCAGCAGGGTGTGGCCGTGCCGAGTGCAGAGCAGCGGCGGCTCGGTTCGGTTCGGCCCGGCCCGGCGGGCCGCGCTGTTGTCGCGGACGTGAGCGCCCCCTGGCGGGTGGCCGGAGGCGGCGCGGCGTGTTGGACGTGTGGCTGGTGGCAGTGCACAATTTGCGAGTGGCTGGCGGTGTGGTGTGGCGGTTGGCGCGTCGGGCGGCGGAGAGGTATGTGTTGCGGGCGCCCTTTGCTGCGCTGCGTCGTTGCGTGTGCCGTACAGGGCGGGCGCTTGTCGACTGTGTGGGCGGTGTGGCGAATTGGCGTGAAACGGCTGCCGAGAGGTGTGTGGTAGCGAGCCGGTCGGTGGTGTCGGTGCGAAGGGGAATGTGCGTGCGTTTGGCGGTTTCGGTGTGCTTTTTGCGGCGTGAGAGTGGGAATTAGTGGGGCCGGCTGTTGTGTTGGTTCCTTGTGTCTTGTGTCGCGTAGCTTGATGGCAACGTGGAAGGACGCCGGTTTCGTTTCGAGCCTTGCGTGTGGTTGTCGACGTTGACTGGTTGGCGTGTGCCGATGCACGTGCATGTGTGGGTCGCGAGTGCGTTTTTGGCTGGCTGTGTGTGTGTGTGTGTGTGTTGTTTTGGGGGGGAAGGGGGAGGCGGTGGTGAAAGTGCAGTCGTTGCCACGGGCGTCGTCGGGTGGGGCTGGGGCTGTGCGTCGTGGCGGAAAGGTGGTAGGTTGCGGGAAGCGAGCCCGTCGTTGACGGTGTCGCGTGAGTTGTGAATCGAGTGGGGCGCGGGGCGCGGGACAGGAGCAGCGTGCCGCTGCGTCGTGGTCGTCAGCAGAGGCTGTGCGTGTGCTTGTCCTTTTTGTGGGCGGTTCGTGCGAGGCGTTTTTGTTTTGTGTTGCCCTAGTTGTTAGTTTATTGTGTTTGTGTTTGTTATTTTGAGACGACGACTGGTTGGTGGCGTGCGCGCGAAGTGGCGGTGTGCGCTTCCCGTGTCGTTTGATTTTTTTGTTTTTGTGTGTTTTTTTTTGTTTTTTGCACTGGGCCCCGGTGGGTGGGTGCGTGTGTGTCGATTGCCGGCTGGCGAAAGGTGCGCCATCGGCGGGGTGGGTCGCCGGCACAAGTAGAGGCGGCGGCGTTGTTGCTGTTGTTGTGTGGTGTTTGTTTTGTTCGGCTGTGTCGGCGAGCTGTGTTGCGGTGCGTGTGAATGGTGGTGCAAAAGTGCTGGCGTTGGGGCTGCGACTGCGACGGCGGCGAGCCGCGGGCGCGCCATTGATAGTGATGTTGTGAACAGCGGCTGTGTACGGTAGTGGTGTTGTTGTAGCACGACGTGCATCCGGGCCGGCGCGGAAAGCACAGTTGCGGGCGGTTGCCCTTCGGTGCCAGCCATGTCGCGTGAGCGGCGGGTTGCTCTGGTGTCGACACGTGGTGCTCTGGGTTGTTGTGTGGTGCCCTTTGGCCGGTGGGGGTGGTTCGCGTGTGTCTCGTTCGCGCTCGGTGTCTGGTCGTGGTCGTGCTGCTCCCCCGTCTGTCGGCGGTTTCCGACGTCGTCTGTACGTTTTTTTTGTTCGTTTGCGGCGTGCCTGCCGACGTCCGTCCCGTCGCGACCTTTCAACCGAAAGTGTGGCGCCCGAAGGTGAACGAACGTAACCCTGACCTCGGCGCTTTACGCTGAGCCGAGCGAACCGAACCGAACCGAACCTAACCTGTGGTGTGGCGAGGTGAGCTCAGCCTGTGAGCCCCTAACGTCTACGTAAGGTAAGCTGTCCGGCTCACGCCTCACGTTTGAACGCTTTTCTAACCTACGTTTGACGCTTCTTAACCTAGCACCGACCCCTTAACCTAACGTGTAACCTAACCTAACCTAACCTCTGACGCCTGACGTGTTTGAATGCTTAACCTAAGTTTGACGCTTAACCTAACCCAAGTCCCCTTAACCTAACCCACGTCCACCTAACCTAACCTAACGTAGACGTGTAAACGTAATGTGTAACGCGTAACGTGTAAGGTCGGCTGTCGTGTGTGCTTGACGGCAGATTGGGTTGGTCTGTAGATTCGGATTGCGGTTTGCCTCGGTCGAGGGGTTGGGTCGGAAGCGGCGAGGGGCGGCGGCGCCTGTTGCGCAGGCGGCGTCCGTTTGCGGCGGGCAATTGTTGAGAAACGGCTGTGAATGTTGGCGGGCGAGAGGAGGAGGACGGCGCGCGATGTGGCCCGACGGCTGCGGGCCGATCGGGAAACGGCGGGAGGGCGACGGAAGGCGATGGGGCGGCGGAGGCGCGTTTGCACGGCCGTCATCGCCGCACGCCTCGGCTTGTGTGGCTGTGGCGCCGGCCGCGCTGGCCGGGCTGCCGCGGCGACGGTGTGGGAGTTTTGCCGAAGGTTTGGCCATTGTGGCGGGTCGTCGGCTGGGGCTGTGGGGGCGGCATTTGGGCGGGGGCGGCGATTCTCGGCGGGCCGACCCAGGCTGTAGCGCGCGGTAGCTGCAGTTTGGCCGTGGTTTGCGGCGCTGCCGTGGCGACTGGTTGGCGACTGTGGTGTGGCTGTGTGTAGCCCCATCCTCGGTGGTTTGAAAGGCGCGGGCGGTTGTGGCGCAGGTTTGGGGCTGCTCCGCACAGGCTGTCGGACGTTGGGCGGTAGCAAGCGCGGGAGGCGCGGCGCGGCGGCGCGCAGAGTGGCGGCCGCTCTCTCGGCCGTCCGCGCCCGCCCGCGACACTGGCTGGGCCTTGTGATTCTCTGCTCTCATTCGAGGGGGACGACCGGTCGAGTGCGGACGCGTTGCTGCCGCACGCTGCCGGACGATACTTCGAGCGCGCTACGCTTGCCGTAGCGGGGCAAAATTGTTGTGTGCGTTGCGCATGCGTAACGCAAGCAAAATTGTCGTGTGTGTGGGTGCGCACGCTTAGCGATTGCGCCGCATTATTGTCGTGTGGTGACGCGGGCCTGGTCCCTTTGTCGTGCAGCTGCCGCCGGTCTACTGGCGGCGCGGTGGCGGCGAGGGCCGTGGATTTCTTGTTCAATCGTCGTCTGATCTGCCTCCGTAGTGATTCGTTCAGACACTGCCGCAGGGCATCCTCCCTGCTCCCCCGAGAGTAGGGAAATTCCTACGTCAGGGCCCGTGGTGCTACCCGGTAACCCGCGCGTAGTCAATGTTAGGGCTGGCACTGCTCAGGGAAACCTAACGGTGCCAACGAGCGAGCAACCAGTGCCCCTTGGCAGTACATGTCAGGCTTCTAGGACCGCTAGATCAGACATATTGGGTAAGCCCAAAGTCCCAGTCCGCTGCGGCACCCAGGCCCTGGGTACCCGCGGCCAATCCTCCACAAGCATAACCAAGGCAAAAACACGATTACAAGATACGGACGTAATGCCAGCACCTAAGCGTCCGGCCCCAAGCCGGCTCGCTGAGGAAAACGAGACCCCAAACAGCGATGACATGGAAGTAGGGGGGGAAACCGTTGTAGCCAACATCCCCATCTCAAACAGCTTCGCGCCGATCGCTTCCGACGGCGTGGAAGCGGTCGAAGCGACGCCAGCCCGTCCCTCGACCTCTGGCGCGCAAGCGCAACAAAAACAGAGACGGGAGAAAGTGCCTCCCATTATTGCCACTATCCAAAATGGGACCATGAAACTGATAAAAGAGGTCGCCCCACAATTAAAAGGGGGACTCAATACGTCATGCAAAGGGTCGTCGGTGAAATTTCAGCCGTCGACACCTCCTGACTTCAGATTTCTTGTGGAGTATTTCACACAAAAGAAAATCCCCTTCCACACATTTCCGGTAACGGAAAAAAACGCATATAAGGCGGTGATTAAGGGTCTCCCGCGAGACACCGATCCCGCCGAAATAAAAGAACTGCTCATTGAGCGCAAGTACAAAGTTATTGAGGTAAAGCAGGAAACGCGCGCCTCTGACCCCAACAACCCCGGTGAGGGACGTAGAAAGCGTGCGCAATTCAAGGTGATCCTTCACCCAGACGAGAAGAATAGAGAGCTCTTAAGGACCGAGCTCTTCATGAATTGTAAAGTCACCATTGAGAAATACCAACAGCCTGAAGGCCCTGTACAGTGCCACCAATGCCAACAGCTGTTCCACACTGCGGAACAATGCCACCACCCCCCAAAATGCGTCAAGTGCGCCGGGCCGCACTTGACAAACGCGTGCAAAAAGAGCCGAAAGACCCCAGCAAAATGCGCGCTGTGCGAGGGCGATCACCCGGCGAACTACAGCCGCTGCCCCGCACGCATACAGCTAATGGCTACCCGTCCACCCCGGTCGGCAAACGGCGTGGCGCTGACGCGGGGCGCTTCTGCGGGGTCGGCGCAGCCTGCCTCTGCGGCCAAGGCGCCGACAGCTAGCTCTGCCGCCACCAGCAGTCGCGGAGCGACTGCGCCGGGGCGAGAGGCCTTTCCCTCGCTACCCCCACCACGCGCCCCGACGGCTGCCGCCGCCTGGCCACCCCCTCCACGCCACCAGCGCACACAGGCGCCCGCAGCTGCCGCGCCGCCTCAGTGGGCTGCTGGCCAGCAACCAGGGACGCCGCTCGGCGTCTTTGACGAGCTGCGCCAACTGTTTGCGGGTTTCAGCCTAGCAAACTTAATGTACACAATTAGGGACACCATGGCGCGCGTGCGGGCGGCGCCTGATGGCCTCAGCAAATTCATGGCCCTCGCTGAGGGTGCTATGACATTATTTGAATCTTTTAATGGATCCCCCTAGATCCAGAAAAGTCACAATATTAAACTTTAACGCCAATGGCGTAAAACCTCAAAAACAGCTGCTAGAAGAATTTCTTGACCGGCATGACATCGATGTTGTGTGCCTGACGGAGACCCACCTTAAGCCCGAGGACCGCTTCTCCGTCCGTAACTATGTCATACATAGAGCCGACCGCGTAGGCCGCGCACGTGGCGGAGTGGCGATCCTCGTGAAAGGCAGGCGGTGCTTTCGCACCGTGGACTTACCTCAGACACCCAGCATCGAGGCGGCCGGTATAGAAATAAAAATCAGAAACTCAACATACATTGTAATTTCCGCGTACCACCCCCCAGCCACCACTATACTGCAACAGGACCTTCAGGCACTGCTCGGTACTGGCGATCGTGTAATTGTGGGGGGGGACCTCAACTCGAAGCATAGGGCCTTTGGCTGCCGCGCCGAGAACAGTAGTGGCGTGAGGTTGCATAGACTCGTCGAGAGGCGTGCCGCCCTCAGCGTCATCGCACCCGACGAGCCTACGCATATCCCTGCGGACTCGACAAAAAACCCGGATATCCTGGATATTTTTGTCGTTAAAAACTTTGCTCTCGATGCGACGGTCACTGTGCACCACGAGCTGAACTCCGATCATAATCCGGTCGTTCTGGACATAGCCAGTGTCGAAGACGATGCCGGGAGGATGGCAAGAACAGAAGTTATAACAAACTGGGACCGATATAAATACCTGGTGGGTGAGCACGTGGAGGAAATCCCGCAGATGGAGACAACAGGAGAAATTGACGACGCAATAGCGAACTTCACAGACGTCCTCCACGCCTGTGCTCGTGCTACTAGCGTCAGACTCACTACAGAGCCGGGCGCCAGGGACCTGCCCCCTGACATCTGGGACCTCATAGTTGCCAAACGCAGGCTGCGTAAGCAGTGGCAGCGTCACCGCGACCCCACTGACCGCCGCCTGCTGCGGAGGCTTGAGGACCAGGTGAAACTCCGACTGCAGGAGCACAGGAGCCGCTGCTGGGAGGAGATGTTACAAACCGCCGAAACAGAGAACAGTAAACGCAAGATCTGGCAAATAGCCCGGCAGCGGAAAGCCCCCACCAGAGAGAACAGGCCACTCCACGGCGAGAACGGACTAGCTTATGAAGACCAAGAAAAGGCGGAAATAATGGCAAAATCACTAGAGTCACAATTCCGAACTCACGTCATCGATGATGACGAGAGTGAGAGGCAGGAAAGAATAGTCATCGGACGAGTGACTCAGATAAGAAATTCGCGCCCAAACACAGAATTCGTGCCCGTTAACGAACCGACAATAAGTGCACTCATCAAGCGACAGGGAAACCACAAGGCTCCTGGCCCTGACCGCATCCGCACCCCACTCCTAAAGCACCTTCCGCCTCCCGCCATAACATTTCTGGTAAGCGTCTTCAACGCTTGCCTAAAACTCACCTACTTCCCCTCAGCGTGGAAAACTGCTAAGGTAATCACCCTCCCCAAACCTAACAAAAACCTTCTCCTACCTGAAAGTTACAGACCAATTTCCTTACTCACTGGCATGAGTAAAATCCTTGAGCTGCTTATACTCACAACCCTCCAGAAATTCCTTACTGACAACAACATCCTGTTGCCTGAGCAGTTTGGATTCCGCGCTGAGCACTCCACAGTCCAACAATGCCTGCGCTTGGTTGAACACGCTTGTCTGGCCAGGGCAAAGAGAGAATCCACAGGAGCAGTATTCCTGGACATAGAGAAAGCATTCGACCGCGTCTGGCACGATGGCCTAATATTTAAACTAGATCACATAGGGTGCCCAGAACATATAATAAAGATCATTGACTCATTTCTTGCGGAGCGTCACTTCTTCGTAAGAAATGGGACGGGATTGAGTCAGATGCGACCGATTGCGGCCGGAGTTCCCCAGGGTTCGGTTTTAGGTCCAGTCCTATACTCCATTTACACGAACGACATACCGAAGCAGGTCGGCGGGGAGATCGCTCTCTACGCCGACGACACAGCCATCTACAGGAGTAGCCGCAACCTTGAATTCATACGACGAAAGCTGCAAGCCCACCTCGACTCCATAACGCAGTGGTGCAATTTATGGAAAATTAAAATCAATCCAAACAAAACCCAGGCCATATACTTCACAACCAGGCTAAAACTCCCTGACCAGCAACTAACAATTGGGGGTCGGGACCTAGCCTGGCGAAATTGCATCACATATCTCGGGATGGAGATCGACAGCCGCCTCACATGGAGGCAACACATTAAGAAAGCGGCAAACAAAGGGTGCGCGCTCCTGTCCCAACTATACCCTCTTCTGAAGGGTGAAGGACTCACCTTGAAATGCAAAATGCTTCTCTGGCGCCAACTCATGCTTCCGGTCATCTTGTATGGTTCGGAAGTGTGGTCAATGGCGTCAGACACCTCACTCTTAAGGCTACAACGGCTACAAAATAAAACCTTCCGGGTAATCTCAGGTGCTGACAGATACGTCCGGAACACACATATCAGAGAATTCCTAGAACAGCCCACCATCTATTCCCTCATAAAGGAAAAATCTGCCAAACTTTATGAGAGAACACAAGCATCGCCCCATCACCTCATTCAAAATTTAGGCTGCGAACACCCAAACCTTCAACATAAGAGACCTAAATTAACCCTCACGCGCCACTTTAGGGACATTTAAAACACACAAACACACACCCAGAACAAACATTTACTCAAAAAAAACACGCACACAAACCAAACCACCAACTTCATGAACCCTCTAGCGCATTCCTAGAAGTCAGACGGGCACAGCCCAGTGGTACTTCATTACAAAAGTGCAAACAGAAGGCATTCATTCTCTGCTCTGCTGCTGTGCTGTGCTTGCGTGCCTGCCGTCCCGCTCGCTCTCGCTGTGTGTTACGCGCGTCGTCGAAATGGCAGATCAGGCGGCTACGAACGAGACTGCTGCGGCACCCGCCGCCACCGGCACTACGAAGAAGGCCAAGTCTGCGTCGTCTGCGAAGAAGCCGCGCGCCAAGCCTGCGCACCCGCGCACCTCTGAGATGGTGACGGCCGCCATCAAGAGTCTGAAGGAGCGCGGCGGGTCGTCGCTGCAGGCGATCAAGAAGTACATAGCCGCGCACTACAAGCTGGACGCGGAGAAGCTGGCGCCGTTTATCAAGAAGTACCTCAAGTCGGCCGTCGTGGCGGGCGAGCTGGTGCAGACGAAGGGGAAGGGCGCGTCCGGCTCGTTCAAGCTTGCCGGCGCCGGCGGCGGGGGGGCGGCCGAGGGCGGCAAGGCTCGTGCTGGCGGTGCCAAGAAGAAGCGCGCCGCTCCGGCCAGCAAGGAGAAGAAGGGCGCCCGTGCGGCCGGCGCAAAGAAGGCTGGTGGCGTGAAGGCGGCGACCGGTCGGAAGGCGGGCGCCGCCAAGAAGGCGTCTGCGGCGTCGGCCGCTCCCGCGGGTGCGAAGAAGGCGGCTGCGGCCAAGCCGGCCAAGGCCAAGTCGCCGTCGAAGGCGAAGAAGGCCGCCAAGGTTCCGACGAAGAAGCCGAAGGCGCCGCGCCCGAAGAAGGCGACGACGCCGTCTAAGGCGAAGGCTTCGCCCAAGAAGAAGAAGTAGAGTAGAGGAGAAAGAGATGGGAATGGAAGGGTTTGGCGCTTGACTCCGTCGTCCCCACCCCCCGTCGTCGTCTAGTGGCGCGCAAGAGACGCGCGGCCCAAAACGGCCCTTCTCAGGGCCATCAAAGCACGTCGGGGAAGGTTTTGATTGTCGTGTTGCGTTTGGTGTGGGTGTCTGTCTGGCGTTTCTGTATGCCCGTGGGGATGCTGTTTGCGTGCCGTGGTGGTTGGATTGCGGGGGTCGGTGGCGGGTGTGGGCGGCGGTAGCGGTAAGCGGTGTTGTTGTTGTCGTGGTTGATTGTCGCCGTGTTTGTGGCGGCGGCCGACGGTTGGTTTTCTGTCGCGTTGTTTTGTTTGAATACGTTGGTTGGCTTGCCTGCGTTCGTTCTTCTCGGATGTCTGTCTTGTCGAGTCGTGTCTGGTCTTTGTTTTGTTTTGTTCCTTTGTGTGTGTGTGTGTGTGTGATGTTTTGCAACGGGGGGCACGTTGAGATGCGGAAGGAGTCGGCGGGGATTTCGGTGGCGTGTAGAGCGAGCGAGCGCGCCTGCCTGGCCGTTGGCCGTCGGAGTGGAGTGCGGGTTTTTTTTGTTTTCGAAACGAAAGCGGCGGCCGGCCAGCCACCCGTGCGGTGTGACGTCGGCCGTTGGGTATTGTGCGCTTTGAGCGCCGGGGAGGGATGATGTGTGATTGTTGCGCGCTGCTAGCAGGCAGGCAGAGTGAGCGGGTGTGGCGGACGGACGGGAAGTGGTGGTTTTTTGTTTTGTTTTTGGGTTGCGGGGCGAGAGGCAGGCGACCGACAAAGTTTGCTCGCGACGGAGAGATGTTAGTGGCCCTGAAAAGGGCCGTTTTTGTTTGTGCGGTGCGGTGCCGCGGCGCGGTTTAGGCGCGCTCGCCGCGGATGCGGCGCGCGAGCTGGATGTCCTTGGGCATGATGGTGACGCGCTTGGCGTGGATTGCGCACAGGTTGGTGTCTTCGAAGAGGCCGACGAGGTAGGCCTCGCTGGCCTCCTGCAGGGCCATGACTGCGGAGCTCTGGAAGCGCAGGTCGGTCTTGAAGTCCTGGGCGATCTCGCGCACTAGGCGCTGGAATGGCAGCTTGCGGATGAGCAGCTCTGTGCTCTTCTGGTAGCGCCTGATTTCTCGCAGGGCGACGGTGCCCGGCCTGTAGCGGTGGGGCTTCTTGACGCCTCCGGTGGCGGGCGCGCTCTTCCTCGCCGCCTTGGTGGCGAGCTGTTTGCGCGGCGCCTTTCCGCCGGTGGACTTGCGGGCCGTTTGCTTTGTGCGGGCCATGGCGGTAGCGGTAGCGGTAGCGGAGCGGCGTGCGTGGAGGTTAGGTGCGGCGCGGCGTCCGGTGCTGCCTTGACAACGGGCCCGCGCGCCTCCGTGCTGCGCTTATATGCCCTCGGTTGCGCGTGGTGGGGGGAGGGCGGGCCAGAGTCTATATAGGGGGGCGGCGGGCGCGCTGGGCGCAGACCGTAGCCGACTCGCCAGCCGCTGCAGCTGCTGTTTGTGCACGTTTTGCTTTGCCCGAGGAAGGAAGGATGACAGGCCGCGGCAAGGGAGGAAAGGGGCTCGGCAAGGGTGGCGCCAAGCGGCACCGCAAGGTGTTGCGCGACAACATCCAGGGCATCACGAAGCCCGCCATCCGCCGCCTGGCTCGCAGGGGCGGCGTGAAGCGCATCTCTGGTCTGATCTACGAGGAGACCCGCGGGGTGCTGAAGGTGTTCCTGGAGAACGTGATCCGCGACGCGGTGACGTACACTGAGCACGCCAAGCGCAAGACTGTGACGGCCATGGACGTGGTGTACGCCCTGAAGAGGCAGGGGCGCACCCTGTACGGTTTCGGCGGTTAGGCTGCGTCGCAGCGGGCGCTGGCCTTCCCGCGGCCGTGCTTGTGGGTGGGAGAGACTAGAAAACGGCCCTTTTCAGGGCCACCACACTGTTCGGAAGTTGAAAAGTGCGAAAGAGTCTGTGTTGTTGTTGCTGCGTGTGTGCGCTGTGTTGTTTGTTTGTTTGTTTCTTTCTTTCTTTCCGTTTGAGCGACGTGATGTGACTGGGAGGGGAGAAGGAAAGGAAACGTGTCATGTGGCTGGCTGTGTGTGGAGCTGCTTCGTTTGTGTGTCTTTGTATCGATCGCGACGGAGATGGCGGGCTGTGTGTTGTTGTGCGAGAGGCGGTGATTATTTGCTTGCGTGGTTTGTCTCTGTGTGTTTGTTTGCGGCGGCGTTGGGGTTTCCGAGGCAAGGCGTGTGGGCATAGGCGGCCGGATCAGCTGTTTCGTTCGTGTCGACGGCCGTTGCGCGCGGGAGTGGAGGGCGGTGTGTCGACACGCCTCCCTTTAACAATGGTCATTATTGCTGCCGTTGTCGGTTTGGAAGGCGACTGCGACCGTGCAAAATGTGTGTGTGTTGGGCCACACGGGCTGTGTGGACGACAAGATGGCGGACGTGCGCCGGCGGCGGCTGTGCTGTGACAGTGCAAAGTTAAAACAAAACAAGGTGCGGCGAGGACGACTGAAATTTTGCTTTGGACGTAGGTGTGTGTGGTGGCCCTGAAAAGGGCCGATTGTTGTGGGCCGAGCCGAGCCGGCAAAGCGCGTTGCGTGCAGGGGAGCACGCGGCGCTGCGATTGCCTGGCCTCCTTTAGGCCTTCTTCTCGGTCTTCTTTGGCAGCAGGACGGCCTGGATGTTGGGCAGGACACCACCCTGTGCGATGGTGACGCCCGACAGGAGCTTGTTGAGCTCCTCGTCGTTGCGGATGGCAAGCTGCAGGTGGCGCGGGATGATGCGCGTCTTCTTGTTGTCGCGGGCCGCGTTTCCGGCCAGCTCGAGCACCTCAGCCGCGAGGTACTCCATGACGGCGGCGAGGTAGACGGGCGCCCCGGCGCCGACGCGCTCTGCGTAGTTTCCCTTGCGCAGGAGGCGGTGGATTCTGCCGACCGGGAACTGGAGCCCAGCCCTGCTTGAGCGGGACTTTGACTTGCCCTTGACTTTGCCTCCCTTTCCGCGTCCGGACATGGCGATGGGCTAGCGACGGTGCACACGAAACGGAAACGAAAACGACCGGTGCGAGCGGCAGCGAGTCGAGCAGCGGAGTGCGTGCCGGCGCAGCCGGGGTGGGGGTGCTTTATGGGCTCGGGTGCGGCGGCCGGTTGCGCGCGCGCCCCATTGGTCGGCGGCCGCAACAGGGCGAGCTGGTAAAGGTGCGGCGGCGGCTGGCGGCGGGTGCCACTGTGTGGGGAGACGCTGACTAGAGCGGAGCGCTTGCTACTGGTGTTGCTGCTGCCGTACGTTGGTTCGAGATGCCGCCCAAGACTAGCGGGAAGGCCGCCAAGAAGGCTGGCAAGGCGCAGAAGAACATTTCGAAGGGCGACAAGAAGAAGAAGCGCAAGAGGAAGGAGAGCTATGCCATCTACATCTACAAGGTGCTGAAGCAGGTGCACCCTGACACGGGCATCTCGTCGAAGGCGATGAGCATCATGAACAGCTTCGTGAACGACATTTTCGAGCGCATTGCGGCCGAGGCTTCTCGCCTGGCGCACTACAACAAGCGCTCGACCATCACGTCCCGCGAGATCCAGACCGCTGTGCGGCTGTTGCTGCCTGGCGAGCTGGCCAAGCACGCCGTGAGCGAGGGCACGAAGGCGGTGACCAAGTACACGAGCTCCAAGTAAGGAGGTGGCTCTGGAATGGAAGGAAGGATGGAGAAGGCTCCTCCGTTGCGAGAGCGGCAAAACGGCCCTTTTCAGGGCCACCAACTTGCCTTTTGCGGGAAGGGCGGAATTGTTGTTGTTTGTGTGGACGGCTGTGATGTGTGTGTGTGCATTTTGATTGTGGGTGGGGGGGCGCGTCAAAGCGTGTTGCGCGGGGTACGGCCACGAGGTTGGTCGCCGTGGCGTGGAATGGTGGCACGCCTCGTTGGCGTGGTTTTTGACCCATTGGTGTTGTTGGTGTGTGTGTGTGTGTGAGACCCGTCTGCGAGGGGGGGACAGTGTGATCGGCGACTTTTGTGTCACCGTAACGACGGCCGTTTGCGGGTTTGTTTTTTTGCACATCATACATGGCGAGGGTGAAATGTGAAATGTTTTTGTTTGGTTTTTTTTGCCGCCCACTATTCCCTTTGCTGTACGCCGAGTTTGACAATGGTGCGACGTAACTGCAGCGTGGAGGTGTGTGAGTGACGTTGAAATGAACGTGCCATTAAGACGCATTGTTGTTGTATTGTACTGTACGTGTACGGCGACACGCACGATGATGTACCATTCGACTCTGATGTTTGATAGCCGTGTCTGACTGATTGCGTACGACGCACGCACACCGATGTCGTCATTCAAGATGCACGCTAGACGACGACGGCGGCGGCGGCGGTCGTTTGTTTGGCGAATGTCTGTACACGTGTTTGTCTGTGTCCATCCGGTATGTATTTGTTTGTTTGAAAGTGTTTTGTGTGTCGGTGACGTGGTCCGATCCGTCGCCCCCTGAGTAACTGTCGATCGGCGCGATAGACCGGCGTCACGCAACTGAACCGAAGTCTTGGGCACACCCGTCATACTGTTGTACACCGTCGCGCTGAGAACGGTAACGAAAGGTTGACTTTGATCGGTCGAATGTCTGGGCAGAACGTGAGGAATGAGGCGAGAGTGCAAGGAGGGGGGGGGGGCAAAAGAGAGAGGAAGGGAAAAAGGGGAGAAACGCATTCGTAGAGCAACGGAACGTTCCCGTGTCGGAGGCGTATTGGAGCCGCACTGAAATGCGTTTAACGGCGGCGCGGCTGCAAGTGTCTGCCGTGGTGAACGTTACCTTTGACGGCTGCATTGGGCTTTGCCTTTGCTTTTGCTTTTGCTTTCGCTTTCGCGTTCGCTTTCGCTTTCCCGGATGTACGTAACGTTTGTTGATATGGTTCTGAGGAAGAGTGTATGACAGTGCCGTGCCGTCCATGTTCGTGTGCCCTCCCATTGTGTGTATGCTATTGTCTGTGTACTTGAATGATGTATGTAGGTGTTAGTGGACATGTTTTACCAGTGGGGGGAAATGGATCGTCGATAGTTGCCGTCACTCTGTCACGGTCGAGATGACGCACCCTCCGTACAGAAAGGTGTCGAGAAAGTGAGTGAGTGTGTGCGTCCGTGAATTGGCAGTGTTTGGAGGTGGGCGTGCCCTGGATGTGGCCCGGAAAAGGCTGTTCGTTAGGCGGTAGTGTTGTGTGGACAGGGGAGGGGCATGCGTAACGCTGCTGGCATGGCATTTCGGGAGATGGGAGGGGGCAAACGAGGAAACGAGGAGCGGCGGCCAAAGACGGGACGGGGAGGGGCGCGGTGTGGGTGGCTTGCGCCTGTGCTCGGCGTTGTGGTTTGTGCAAAAGAGGAGGAGAAAAACAATGTGAGTTGCCAGGGAGGGGAGCGGTGTTGTGTTGTGGTTGTCGTGGTGTAGCCGCAGACGCGGCTGTCAGTGAACGTGGCGAGACGGACGGATGCGCGGAGGGGCGGGGGCGGCGCATTTCGCCGGTGCCGTGCCGTGCCGTGCCGTGCCGTGCCGTGCCGTGCCATGCCTGAAAGCCGCGTGGTCGCTGTGTTGTTGGTGGCGTGGGGGCGAGGAGAGTACCGTACGGGTGTGCTTGTGCGCCGGAAATGGCACACTGCGCCCGCCCGTCTTGGAGGCTGATGGCTGTGGTGTGGAAATGGGGCGCGGTGATGTTGAAGCAGTTGAAGAACAGAAAAGAAACCAAGAAAACGGAAGGCGTGATGCGGCGGTGGTGGTGAGAGCGGGAAAAACAAAACAAAAAAAAAAAAAACAACAAAAAAAAAGAAGGAAAAACAACAAGAAACAAAAAAGAAAACAAAAAGTCTATCAATATTAAAATGTAAATGGAAATGGAAATGGACCCAGGTATAACCTCCCTGCACAAATAGCAGAGAGTCCGATGATAATAAAAATGTGCCAGAATGTTAACGTCCCTACAAAACAAACCCAACGGTAATATTAATGAAAGAGTGAACCGTATGTAACATTGCAACAGACATAATGAAACCTGATAAATTGTATAAGGGCAGCAGCGTTGACCTTTGGCCCTGTATTCAGAATAAAAAGAGCCAAAGATCGTTACCCCAATGAAAAAGACACTGAAACACGTATGTAACATAGTAGCGATGGCGAGACGTTGTAGCATCTGTGACCAGAGAGTTTGCGCTGGACTGCGCGAGTGTTGCGAGCGGTTCTCAGTCAGTCAGTCTGTCTGTCAGTAGTCGTTGCGAGTCCGTAGCTCTGTGTAGTTGAGGGCTGTACTCTGTCAGTAGTCGTCGCGTGCAGTACGCTAATAGTCGTCATGCAGAGCGGTCGGTCAGTAGTAGCAGCCGAGTGCGGTTGTGTGATGTAGGTGGTCGGCAACACTGGTCAAGATGGTGAATAAGGTATACTGTTAATTAATATAATCATTAGATAATGAAAAAGTGTAATTATTCTCCAACAAGTTCCCCAATAATAATTTTTATTTCAAAAGCATTTTTCAAACATTTAATTTGTTATTGAACTAAAGAGTTCGTTGCACTTCACATTTCATTCCACTGCTTTGAAGAAAAATGTCACTAAAATCACAAAAAAAGAGAATATTATTATTTGCAAATGCAGTTCCTCCAAGCGCTGCGCAACAACCAGAGCAGAAATGTGACATCCATTTATTCGGAGGTAAGACTTTAATTCTGATTGTTTTGCACAGGGCCAAAGACCGATATTTCGGTTTAATTGAAGTTTCTTGTCACTGAACGGACGTTTGTAAATGTTGTGTGAAGACTTTATATTTGAGTCAGATTGCGAATTTCACATTTTTGTTGCCATTTTCAATACCTCTCATTGTGGGCGAGGTTA
>NW_026047763.1:0-29934 GCF_023864345.2 Schistocerca serialis cubense | reverse complement strand
TTACACAAACTCACGCGAAAGCTACTTCTTCGTCACATGTAATTACAAATTAACCACTTTCCGATACTCTCCTTTCATTCTACTGTGGAAACTAGTATTTTTTTACGTCGCCACACGGTCCTATATCAAAGCAAACTACGCTCACTGGGCCAGGCGGCGCGGCGCGGCGCGGCGCGTCTCTGCTCTTCGTGTTTCAAATCATGCTGCATAAACGTCCGTAACTCCTCGATGCCTTCACTTACAATTTTCAAACTCTCACACCGCCAAGCGACTACCGACCTCAGTACGTGATATCAATTTCAGCTCGATACCACCTTACGTCCCAGGCAAAAACGCACTCAAAGACGCAAATGCAAACCGAAAAGAAAAACGGATTACACAAACTCACGCGAAAGCTACTTCTTCGTCACATGTAATTACAAATTAACCACTTTCCGATACTCTCCTTTCATTCTACTGTGGAAACTAGTATTTTTTTACGTCGCCACACGGTCCTATATCAAAGCAAACTACGCTCACTGGGCCAGGCGGCGCGGCGCGGCGCGGCGCGTCTCTGCTCTTCGTGTTTCAAATCATGCTGCATAAACGTCCGTAACTCCTCGATGCCTTCACTTACAATTTTCAAACTCTCACACCGCCAAGCGACTACCGACCTCAGTACGTGATATCAATTTCAGCTCGATACCACCTTACTGTCCCAGGCAAAAACGCACTCAAAGACGCAAATGCAAACCGAAAAGAAAAACGGATTACACAAACTCACGCGAAAGCTACTTCTTCGTCACATGTAATTACAAATTAACCACTTTCCGATACTCTCCTTTCATTCTACTGTGGAAACTAGTATTTTTTTACGTCGCCACACGGTCCTATATCAAAGCAAACTACGCTCACTGGGCCAGGCGCGCGCGCGGCGCGGCGCGGCGTCTCTGCTCTTCGTGTTTCAAATCATGCTGCATAAACGTCCGTAACTCCTCGATGCCTTCACTTACAATTTTCAAACTCTCACACCGCCAAGCGACTACCGACCTCAGTACGTGATATCAATTTCAGCTCGATACCACCTTACTGTCCCAGGCAAAAACGCACTCAAAGACGCAAATGCAAACCGAAAAGAAAAACGGATTACACAAACTCACGCGAAAGCTACTTCTTCGTCACATGTAATTACAAATTAACCACTTTCCGATACTCTCCTTTCATTCTACTGTGGAAACTAGTATTTTTTTACGTCGCCACACGGTCCTATATCAAAGCAAACTACGCTCACTGGGCCAGGCGGCGCGGCGCGGCGCGGCGCGTCTCTGCTCTTCGTGTTTCAAATCATGCTGCATAAACGTCCGTAACTCCTCGATGCCTTCACTTACAATTTTCAAACTCTCACACCGCCAAGCGACTACCGACCTCAGTACGTGATATCAATTTCAGCTCGATACCACCTTACTGTCCCAGGCAAAAACGCACTCAAAGACGCAAATGCAAACCGAAAAGAAAAACGGATTACACAAACTCACGCGAAAGCTACTTCTTCGTCACATGTAATTACAAATTAACCACTTTCCGATACTCTCCTTTCATTCTACTGTGGAAACTAGTATTTTTTTACGTCGCCACACGGTCCTATATCAAAGCAAACTACGCTCACTGGGCCAGGCGGCGCGGCGCGGCGCGGCGCGTCTCTGCTCTTCGTGTTTCAAATCATGCTGCATAAACGTCCGTAACTCCTCGATGCCTTCACTTACAATTTTCAAACTCTCACACCGCCAAGCGACTACCGACCTCAGTACGTGATATCAATTTCAGCTCGATACCACCTTACTGTCCCAGGCAAAAACGCACTCAAAGACGCAAATGCAAACCGAAAAGAAAAACGGATTACACAAACTCACGCGAAAGCTACTTCTTCGTCACATGTAATTACAAATTAACCACTTTCCGATACTCTCCTTTCATTCTACTGTGGAAACTAGTATTTTTTTACGTCGCCACACGGTCCTATATCAAAGCAAACTACGCTCACTGGGCCAGGCGGCGCGGCGCGGCGCGGCGCGTCTCTGCTCTTCGTGTTTCAAATCATGCTGCATAAACGTCCGTAACTCCTCGATGCCTTCACTTACAATTTTCAAACTCTCACACCGCCAAGCGACTACCGACCTCAGTACGTGATATCAATTTCAGCTCGATACCACCTTACTGTCCCAGGCAAAAACGCACTCAAAGACGCAAATGCAAACCGAAAAGAAAAACGGATTACACAAACTCACGCGAAAGCTACTTCTTCGTCACATGTAATTACAAATTAACCACTTTCCGATACTCTCCTTTCATTCTACTGTGGAAACTAGTATTTTTTTACGTCGCCACACGGTCCTATATCAAAGCAAACTACGCTCACTGGGCCAGGCGGCGCGGCGCGGCGCGGCGCGTCTCTGCTCTTCGTGTTTCAAATCATGCTGCATAAACGTCCGTAACTCCTCGATGCCTTCACTTACAATTTTCAAACTCTCACACCGCCAAGCGACTACCGACCTCAGTACGTGATATCAATTTCAGCTCGATACCACCTTACTGTCCCAGGCAAAAACGCACTCAAAGACGCAAATGCAAACCGAAAAGAAAAACGGATTACACAAACTCACGCGAAAGCTACTTCTTCGTCACATGTAATTACAAATTAACCACTTTCCGATACTCTCCTTTCATTCTACTGTGGAAACTAGTATTTTTTTACGTCGCCACACGGTCCTATATCAAAGCAAACTACGCTCACTGGGCCAGGCGGCGCGGCGCGGCGCGGCGCGTCTCTGCTCTTCGTGTTTCAAATCATGCTGCATAAACGTCCGTAACTCCTCGATGCCTTCACTTACAATTTTCAAACTCTCACACCGCCAAGCGACTACCGACCTCAGTACGTGATATCAATTTCAGCTCGATACCACCTTACTGTCCCAGGCAAAAACGCACTCAAAGACGCAAATGCAAACCGAAAAGAAAAACGGATTACACAAACTCACGCGAAAGCTACTTCTTCGTCACATGTAATTACAAATTAACCACTTTCCGATACTCTCCTTTCATTCTACTGTGGAAACTAGTATTTTTTTACGTCGCCACACGGTCCTATATCAAAGCAAACTACGCTCACTGGGCCAGGCGGCGCGGCGCGGCGCGGCGCGTCTCTGCTCTTCGTGTTTCAAATCATGCTGCATAAACGTCCGTAACTCCTCGATGCCTTCACTTACAATTTTCAAACTCTCACACCGCCAAGCGACTACCGACCTCAGTACGTGATATCAATTTCAGCTCGATACCACCTTACTGTCCCAGGCAAAAACGCACTCAAAGACGCAAATGCAAACCGAAAAGAAAAACGGATTACACAAACTCACGCGAAAGCTACTTCTTCGTCACATGTAATTACAAATTAACCACTTTCCGATACTCTCCTTTCATTCTACTGTGGAAACTAGTATTTTTTTACGTCGCCACACGGTCCTATATCAAAGCAAACTACGCTCACTGGGCCAGGCGGCGCGGCGCGGCGCGGCGCGTCTCTGCTCTTCGTGTTTCAAATCATGCTGCATAAACGTCCGTAACTCCTCGATGCCTTCACTTACAATTTTCAAACTCTCACACCGCCAAGCGACTACCGACCTCAGTACGTGATATCAATTTCAGCTCGATACCACCTTACTGTCCCAGGCAAAAACGCACTCAAAGACGCAAATGCAAACCGAAAAGAAAAACGGATTACACAAACTCACGCGAAAGCTACTTCTTCGTCACATGTAATTACAAATTAACCACTTTCCGATACTCTCCTTTCATTCTACTGTGGAAACTAGTATTTTTTTACGTCGCCACACGGTCCTATATCAAAGCAAACTACGCTCACTGGGCCAGGCGGCGCGGCGCGGCGCGGCGCGTCTCTGCTCTTCGTGTTTCAAATCATGCTGCATAAACGTCCGTAACTCCTCGATGCCTTCACTTACAATTTTCAAACTCTCACACCGCCAAGCGACTACCGACCTCAGTACGTGATATCAATTTCAGCTCGATACCACCTTACTGTCCCAGGCAAAAACGCACTCAAAGACGCAAATGCAAACCGAAAAGAAAAACGGATTACACAAACTCACGCGAAAGCTACTTCTTCGTCACATGTAATTACAAATTAACCACTTTCCGATACTCTCCTTTCATTCTACTGTGGAAACTAGTATTTTTTTACGTCGCCACACGGTCCTATATCAAAGCAAACTACGCTCACTGGGCCAGGCGGCGCGGCGCGGCGCGGCGCGTCTCTGCTCTTCGTGTTTCAAATCATGCTGCATAAACGTCCGTAACTCCTCGATGCCTTCACTTACAATTTTCAAACTCTCACACCGCCAAGCGACTACCGACCTCAGTACGTGATATCAATTTCAGCTCGATACCACCTTACTGTCCCAGGCAAAAACGCACTCAAAGACGCAAATGCAAACCGAAAAGAAAAACGGATTACACAAACTCACGCGAAAGCTACTTCTTCGTCACATGTAATTACAAATTAACCACTTTCCGATACTCTCCTTTCATTCTACTGTGGAAACTAGTATTTTTTTACGTCGCCACACGGTCCTATATCAAAGCAAACTACGCTCACTGGGCCAGGCGGCGCGGCGCGGCGCGGCGCGTCTCTGCTCTTCGTGTTTCAAATCATGCTGCATAAACGTCCGTAACTCCTCGATGCCTTCACTTACAATTTTCAAACTCTCACACCGCCAAGCGACTACCGACCTCAGTACGTGATATCAATTTCAGCTCGATACCACCTTACTGTCCCAGGCAAAAACGCACTCAAAGACGCAAATGCAAACCGAAAAGAAAAACGGATTACACAAACTCACGCGAAAGCTACTTCTTCGTCACATGTAATTACAAATTAACCACTTTCCGATACTCTCCTTTCATTCTACTGTGGAAACTAGTATTTTTTTACGTCGCCACACGGTCCTATATCAAAGCAAACTACGCTCACTGGGCCAGGCGGCGCGGCGCGGCGCGGCGCGTCTCTGCTCTTCGTGTTTCAAATCATGCTGCATAAACGTCCGTAACTCCTCGATGCCTTCACTTACAATTTTCAAACTCTCACACCGCCAAGCGACTACCGACCTCAGTACGTGATATCAATTTCAGCTCGATACCACCTTACTGTCCCAGGCAAAAACGCACTCAAAGACGCAAATGCAAACCGAAAAGAAAAACGGATTACACAAACTCACGCGAAAGCTACTTCTTCGTCACATGTAATTACAAATTTAACCACTTTCCGATACTCTCCTTTCATTCTACTGTGGAAACTAGTATTTTTTTACGTCGCCACACGGTCCTATATCAAAGCAAACTACGCTCACTGGGCCAGGCGGCGCGGCGCGGCGCGGCGCGTCTCTGCTCTTCGTGTTTCAAATCATGCTGCATAAACGTCCGTAACTCCTCGATGCCTTCACTTACAATTTTCAAACTCTCACACCGCCAAGCGACTACCGACCTCAGTACGTGATATCAATTTCAGCTCGATACCACCTTACTGTCCCAGGCAAAAACGCACTCAAAGACGCAAATGCAAACCGAAAAGAAAAACGGATTACACAAACTCACGCGAAAGCTACTTCTTCGTCACATGTAATTACAAATTAACCACTTTCCGATACTCTCCTTTCATTCTACTGTGGAAACTAGTATTTTTTTACGTCGCCACACGGTCCTATATCAAAGCAAACTACGCTCACTGGGCCAGGCGGCGCGGCGCGGCGCGGCGCGTCTCTGCTCTTCGTGTTTCAAATCATGCTGCATAAACGTCCGTAACTCCTCGATGCCTTCACTTACAATTTTCAAACTCTCACACCGCCAAGCGACTACCGACCTCAGTACGTGATATCAATTTCAGCTCGATACCACCTTACTGTCCCAGGCAAAAACGCACTCAAAGACGCAAATGCAAACCGAAAAGAAAAACGGATTACACAAACTCACGCGAAAGCTACTTCTTCGTCACATGTAATTACAAATTAACCACTTTCCGATACTCTCCTTTCATTCTACTGTGGAAACTAGTATTTTTTTACGTCGCCACACGGTCCTATATCAAAGCAAACTACGCTCACTGGGCCAGGCGGCGCGGCGCGGCGCGGCGCGTCTCTGCTCTTCGTGTTTCAAATCATGCTGCATAAACGTCCGTAACTCCTCGATGCCTTCACTTACAATTTTCAAACTCTCACACCGCCAAGCGACTACCGACCTCAGTACGTGATATCAATTTCAGCTCGATACCACCTTACTGTCCCAGGCAAAAACGCACTCAAAGACGCAAATGCAAACCGAAAAGAAAAACGGATTACACAAACTCACGCGAAAGCTACTTCTTCGTCACATGTAATTACAAATTAACCACTTTCCGATACTCTCCTTTCATTCTACTGTGGAAACTAGTATTTTTTTACGTCGCCACACGGTCCTATATCAAAGCAAACTACGCTCACTGGGCCAGGCGGCGCGGCGCGGCGCGGCGCGTCTCTGCTCTTCGTGTTTCAAATCATGCTGCATAAACGTCCGTAACTCCTCGATGCCTTCACTTACAATTTTCAAACTCTCACACCGCCAAGCGACTACCGACCTCAGTACGTGATATCAATTTCAGCTCGATACCACCTTACTGTCCCAGGCAAAAACGCACTCAAAGACGCAAATGCAAACCGAAAAGAAAAACGGATTACACAAACTCACGCGAAAGCTACTTCTTCGTCACATGTAATTACAAATTAACCACTTTCCGATACTCTCCTTTCATTCTACTGTGGAAACTAGTATTTTTTTACGTCGCCACACGGTCCTATATCAAAGCAAACTACGCTCACTGGGCCAGGCGGCGCGGCGCGGCGCGGCGCGTCTCTGCTCTTCGTGTTTCAAATCATGCTGCATAAACGTCCGTAACTCCTCGATGCCTTCACTTACAATTTTCAAACTCTCACACCGCCAAGCGACTACCGACCTCAGTACGTGATATCAATTTCAGCTCGATACCACCTTACTGTCCCAGGCAAAAACGCACTCAAAGACGCAAATGCAAACCGAAAAGAAAAACGGATTACACAAACTCACGCGAAAGCTACTTCTTCGTCACATGTAATTACAAATTAACCACTTTCCGATACTCTCCTTTCATTCTACTGTGGAAACTAGTATTTTTTTACGTCGCCACACGGTCCTATATCAAAGCAAACTACGCTCACTGGGCCAGGCGGCGCGGCGCGGCGCGGCGCGTCTCTGCTCTTCGTGTTTCAAATCATGCTGCATAAACGTCCGTAACTCCTCGATGCCTTCACTTACAATTTTCAAACTCTCACACCGCCAAGCGACTACCGACCTCAGTACGTGATATCAATTTCAGCTCGATACCACCTTACTGTCCCAGGCAAAAACGCACTCAAAGACGCAAATGCAAACCGAAAAGAAAAACGGATTACACAAACTCACGCGAAAGCTACTTCTTCGTCACATGTAATTACAAATTAACCACTTTCCGATACTCTCCTTTCATTCTACTGTGGAAACTAGTATTTTTTTACGTCGCCACACGGTCCTATATCAAAGCAAACTACGCTCACTGGGCCAGGCGGCGCGGCGCGGCGCGGCGCGTCTCTGCTCTTCGTGTTTCAAATCATGCTGCATAAACGTCCGTAACTCCTCGATGCCTTCACTTACAATTTTCAAACTCTCACACCGCCAAGCGACTACCGACCTCAGTACGTGATATCAATTTCAGCTCGATACCACCTTACTGTCCCAGGCAAAAACGCACTCAAAGACGCAAATGCAAACCGAAAAGAAAAACGGATTACACAAACTCACGCGAAAGCTACTTCTTCGTCACATGTAATTACAAATTAACCACTTTCCGATACTCTCCTTTCATTCTACTGTGGAAACTAGTATTTTTTTACGTCGCCACACGGTCCTATATCAAAGCAAACTACGCTCACTGGGCCAGGCGGCGCGGCGCGGCGCGGCGCGTCTCTGCTCTTCGTGTTTCAAATCATGCTGCATAAACGTCCGTAACTCCTCGATGCCTTCACTTACAATTTTCAAACTCTCACACCGCCAAGCGACTACCGACCTCAGTACGTGATATCAATTTCAGCTCGATACCACCTTACTGTCCCAGGCAAAAACGCACTCAAAGACGCAAATGCAAACCGAAAAGAAAAACGGATTACACAAACTCACGCGAAAGCTACTTCTTCGTCACATGTAATTACAAATTAACCACTTTCCGATACTCTCCTTTCATTCTACTGTGGAAACTAGTATTTTTTTACGTCGCCACACGGTCCTATATCAAAGCAAACTACGCTCACTGGGCCAGGCGGCGCGGCGCGGCGCGGCGCGTCTCTGCTCTTCGTGTTTCAAATCATGCTGCATAAACGTCCGTAACTCCTCGATGCCTTCACTTACAATTTTCAAACTCTCACACCGCCAAGCGACTACCGACCTCAGTACGTGATATCAATTTCAGCTCGATACCACCTTACTGTCCCAGGCAAAAACGCACTCAAAGACGCAAATGCAAACCGAAAAGAAAAACGGATTACACAAACTCACGCGAAAGCTACTTCTTCGTCACATGTAATTACAAATTAACCACTTTCCGATACTCTCCTTTCATTCTACTGTGGAAACTAGTATTTTTTTACGTCGCCACACGGTCCTATATCAAAGCAAACTACGCTCACTGGGCCAGGCGGCGCGGCGCGGCGCGGCGCGTCTCTGCTCTTCGTGTTTCAAATCATGCTGCATAAACGTCCGTAACTCCTCGATGCCTTCACTTACAATTTTCAAACTCTCACACCGCCAAGCGACTACCGACCTCAGTACGTGATATCAATTTCAGCTCGATACCACCTTACTGTCCCAGGCAAAAACGCACTCAAAGACGCAAATGCAAACCGAAAAGAAAAACGGATTACACAAACTCACGCGAAAGCTACTTCTTCGTCACATGTAATTACAAATTAACCACTTTCCGATACTCTCCTTTCATTCTACTGTGGAAACTAGTATTTTTTTACGTCGCCACACGGTCCTATATCAAAGCAAACTACGCTCACTGGGCCAGGCGGCGCGGCGCGGCGCGGCGCGTCTCTGCTCTTCGTGTTTCAAATCATGCTGCATAAACGTCCGTAACTCCTCGATGCCTTCACTTACAATTTTCAAACTCTCACACCGCCAAGCGACTACCGACCTCAGTACGTGATATCAATTTCAGCTCGATACCACCTTACTGTCCCAGGCAAAAACGCACTCAAAGACGCAAATGCAAACCGAAAAGAAAAACGGATTACACAAACTCACGCGAAAGCTACTTCTTCGTCACATGTAATTACAAATTAACCACTTTCCGATACTCTCCTTTCATTCTACTGTGGAAACTAGTATTTTTTTACGTCGCCACACGGTCCTATATCAAAGCAAACTACGCTCACTGGGCCAGGCGGCGCGGCGCGGCGCGGCGCGTCTCTGCTCTTCGTGTTTCAAATCATGCTGCATAAACGTCCGTAACTCCTCGATGCCTTCACTTACAATTTTCAAACTCTCACACCGCCAAGCGACTACCGACCTCAGTACGTGATATCAATTTCAGCTCGATACCACCTTACTGTCCCAGGCAAAAACGCACTCAAAGACGCAAATGCAAACCGAAAAGAAAAACGGATTACACAAACTCACGCGAAAGCTACTTCTTCGTCACATGTAATTACAAATTAACCACTTTCCGATACTCTCCTTTCATTCTACTGTGGAAACTAGTATTTTTTTACGTCGCCACACGGTCCTATATCAAAGCAAACTACGCTCACTGGGCCAGGCGGCGCGGCGCGGCGCGGCGCGTCTCTGCTCTTCGTGTTTCAAATCATGCTGCATAAACGTCCGTAACTCCTCGATGCCTTCACTTACAATTTTCAAACTCTCACACCGCCAAGCGACTACCGACCTCAGTACGTGATATCAATTTCAGCTCGATACCACCTTACTGTCCCAGGCAAAAACGCACTCAAAGACGCAAATGCAAACCGAAAAGAAAAACGGATTACACAAACTCACGCGAAAGCTACTTCTTCGTCACATGTAATTACAAATTAACCACTTTCCGATACTCTCCTTTCATTCTACTGTGGAAACTAGTATTTTTTTACGTCGCCACACGGTCCTATATCAAAGCAAACTACGCTCACTGGGCCAGGCGGCGCGGCGCGGCGCGGCGCGTCTCTGCTCTTCGTGTTTCAAATCATGCTGCATAAACGTCCGTAACTCCTCGATGCCTTCACTTACAATTTTCAAACTCTCACACCGCCAAGCGACTACCGACCTCAGTACGTGATATCAATTTCAGCTCGATACCACCTTACTGTCCCAGGCAAAAACGCACTCAAAGACGCAAATGCAAACCGAAAAGAAAAACGGATTACACAAACTCACGCGAAAGCTACTTCTTCGTCACATGTAATTACAAATTAACCACTTTCCGATACTCTCCTTTCATTCTACTGTGGAAACTAGTATTTTTTTACGTCGCCACACGGTCCTATATCAAAGCAAACTACGCTCACTGGGCCAGGCGGCGCGGCGCGGCGCGGCGCGTCTCTGCTCTTCGTGTTTCAAATCATGCTGCATAAACGTCCGTAACTCCTCGATGCCTTCACTTACAATTTTCAAACTCTCACACCGCCAAGCGACTACCGACCTCAGTACGTGATATCAATTTCAGCTCGATACCACCTTACTGTCCCAGGCAAAAACGCACTCAAAGACGCAAATGCAAACCGAAAAGAAAAACGGATTACACAAACTCACGCGAAAGCTACTTCTTCGTCACATGTAATTACAAATTAACCACTTTCCGATACTCTCCTTTCATTCTACTGTGGAAACTAGTATTTTTTTACGTCGCCACACGGTCCTATATCAAAGCAAACTACGCTCACTGGGCCAGGCGGCGCGGCGCGGCGCGGCGCGTCTCTGCTCTTCGTGTTTCAAATCATGCTGCATAAACGTCCGTAACTCCTCGATGCCTTCACTTACAATTTTCAAACTCTCACACCGCCAAGCGACTACCGACCTCAGTACGTGATATCAATTTCAGCTCGATACCACCTTACTGTCCCAGGCAAAAACGCACTCAAAGACGCAAATGCAAACCGAAAAGAAAAACGGATTACACAAACTCACGCGAAAGCTACTTCTTCGTCACATGTAATTACAAATTAACCACTTTCCGATACTCTCCTTTCATTCTACTGTGGAAACTAGTATTTTTTTACGTCGCCACACGGTCCTATATCAAAGCAAACTACGCTCACTGGGCCAGGCGGCGCGGCGCGGCGCGGCGCGTCTCTGCTCTTCGTGTTTCAAATCATGCTGCATAAACGTCCGTAACTCCTCGATGCCTTCACTTACAATTTTCAAACTCTCACACCGCCAAGCGACTACCGACCTCAGTACGTGATATCAATTTCAGCTCGATACCACCTTACTGTCCCAGGCAAAAACGCACTCAAAGACGCAAATGCAAACCGAAAAGAAAAACGGATTACACAAACTCACGCGAAAGCTACTTCTTCGTCACATGTAATTACAAATTAACCACTTTCCGATACTCTCCTTTCATTCTACTGTGGAAACTAGTATTTTTTTACGTCGCCACACGGTCCTATATCAAAGCAAACTACGCTCACTGGGCCAGGCGGCGCGGCGCGGCGCGGCGCGTCTCTGCTCTTCGTGTTTCAAATCATGCTGCATAAACGTCCGTAACTCCTCGATGCCTTCACTTACAATTTTCAAACTCTCACACCGCCAAGCGACTACCGACCTCAGTACGTGATATCAATTTCAGCTCGATACCACCTTACTGTCCCAGGCAAAAACGCACTCAAAGACGCAAATGCAAACCGAAAAGAAAAACGGATTACACAAACTCACGCGAAAGCTACTTCTTCGTCACATGTAATTACAAATTAACCACTTTCCGATACTCTCCTTTCATTCTACTGTGGAAACTAGTATTTTTTTACGTCGCCACACGGTCCTATATCAAAGCAAACTACGCTCACTGGGCCAGGCGGCGCGGCGCGGCGCGGCGCGTCTCTGCTCTTCGTGTTTCAAATCATGCTGCATAAACGTCCGTAACTCCTCGATGCCTTCACTTACAATTTTCAAACTCTCACACCGCCAAGCGACTACCGACCTCAGTACGTGATATCAATTTCAGCTCGATACCACCTTACTGTCCCAGGCAAAAACGCACTCAAAGACGCAAATGCAAACCGAAAAGAAAAACGGATTACACAAACTCACGCGAAAGCTACTTCTTCGTCACATGTAATTACAAATTAACCACTTTCCGATACTCTCCTTTCATTCTACTGTGGAAACTAGTATTTTTTTACGTCGCCACACGGTCCTATATCAAAGCAAACTACGCTCACTGGGCCAGGCGGCGCGGCGCGGCGCGGCGCGTCTCTGCTCTTCGTGTTTCAAATCATGCTGCATAAACGTCCGTAACTCCTCGATGCCTTCACTTACAATTTTCAAACTCTCACACCGCCAAGCGACTACCGACCTCAGTACGTGATATCAATTTCAGCTCGATACCACCTTACTGTCCCAGGCAAAAACGCACTCAAAGACGCAAATGCAAACCGAAAAGAAAAACGGATTACACAAACTCACGCGAAAGCTACTTCTTCGTCACATGTAATTACAAATTAACCACTTTCCGATACTCTCCTTTCATTCTACTGTGGAAACTAGTATTTTTTTACGTCGCCACACGGTCCTATATCAAAGCAAACTACGCTCACTGGGCCAGGCGGCGCGGCGCGGCGCGGCGCGTCTCTGCTCTTCGTGTTTCAAATCATGCTGCATAAACGTCCGTAACTCCTCGATGCCTTCACTTACAATTTTCA
This sequence comes from Schistocerca serialis cubense, assembly GCF_023864345.2. Classification (NCBI taxonomy): domain Eukaryota; kingdom Metazoa; phylum Arthropoda; class Insecta; order Orthoptera; family Acrididae; genus Schistocerca; species Schistocerca serialis. The sequence continues at coordinate 16,933 of NW_026047763.1, read as the reverse complement.
AACTCTCACACCGCCAAGCGACTACCGACCTCAGTACGTGATATCAATTTCAGCTCGATACCACCTTACTGTCCCAGGCAAAAACGCACTCAAAGACGCAAATGCAAACCGAAAAGAAAAACGGATTACACAAACTCACGCGAAAGCTACTTCTTCGTCACATGTAATTACAAATTAACCACTTTCCGATACTCTCCTTTCATTCTACTGTGGAAACTAGTATTTTTTTACGTCGCCACACGGTCCTATATCAAAGCAAACTACGCTCACTGGGCCAGGCGGCGCGGCGCGGCGCGGCGCGTCTCTGCTCTTCGTGTTTCAAATCATGCTGCATAAACGTCCGTAACTCCTCGATGCCTTCACTTACAATTTTCAAACTCTCACACCGCCAAGCGACTACCGACCTCAGTACGTGATATCAATTTCAGCTCGATACCACCTTACTGTCCCAGGCAAAAACGCACTCAAAGACGCAAATGCAAACCGAAAAGAAAAACGGATTACACAAACTCACGCGAAAGCTACTTCTTCGTCACATGTAATTACAAATTAACCACTTTCCGATACTCTCCTTTCATTCTACTGTGGAAACTAGTATTTTTTTACGTCGCCACACGGTCCTATATCAAAGCAAACTACGCTCACTGGGCCAGGCGGCGCGGCGCGGCGCGGCGCGTCTCTGCTCTTCGTGTTTCAAATCATGCTGCATAAACGTCCGTAACTCCTCGATGCCTTCACTTACAATTTTCAAACTCTCACACCGCCAAGCGACTACCGACCTCAGTACGTGATATCAATTTCAGCTCGATACCACCTTACTGTCCCAGGCAAAAACGCACTCAAAGACGCAAATGCAAACCGAAAAGAAAAACGGATTACACAAACTCACGCGAAAGCTACTTCTTCGTCACATGTAATTACAAATTAACCACTTTCCGATACTCTCCTTTCATTCTACTGTGGAAACTAGTATTTTTTTACGTCGCCACACGGTCCTATATCAAAGCAAACTACGCTCACTGGGCCAGGCGGCGCGGCGCGGCGCGGCGCGTCTCTGCTCTTCGTGTTTCAAATCATGCTGCATAAACGTCCGTAACTCCTCGATGCCTTCACTTACAATTTTCAAACTCTCACACCGCCAAGCGACTACCGACCTCAGTACGTGATATCAATTTCAGCTCGATACCACCTTACTGTCCCAGGCAAAAACGCACTCAAAGACGCAAATGCAAACCGAAAAGAAAAACGGATTACACAAACTCACGCGAAAGCTACTTCTTCGTCACATGTAATTACAAATTAACCACTTTCCGATACTCTCCTTTCATTCTACTGTGGAAACTAGTATTTTTTTACGTCGCCACACGGTCCTATATCAAAGCAAACTACGCTCACTGGGCCAGGCGGCGCGGCGCGGCGCGGCGCGTCTCTGCTCTTCGTGTTTCAAATCATGCTGCATAAACGTCCGTAACTCCTCGATGCCTTCACTTACAATTTTCAAACTCTCACACCGCCAAGCGACTACCGACCTCAGTACGTGATATCAATTTCAGCTCGATACCACCTTACTGTCCCAGGCAAAAACGCACTCAAAGACGCAAATGCAAACCGAAAAGAAAAACGGATTACACAAACTCACGCGAAAGCTACTTCTTCGTCACATGTAATTACAAATTAACCACTTTCCGATACTCTCCTTTCATTCTACTGTGGAAACTAGTATTTTTTTACGTCGCCACACGGTCCTATATCAAAGCAAACTACGCTCACTGGGCCAGGCGGCGCGGCGCGGCGCGGCGCGTCTCTGCTCTTCGTGTTTCAAATCATGCTGCATAAACGTCCGTAACTCCTCGATGCCTTCACTTACAATTTTCAAACTCTCACACCGCCAAGCGACTACCGACCTCAGTACGTGATATCAATTTCAGCTCGATACCACCTTACTGTCCCAGGCAAAAACGCACTCAAAGACGCAAATGCAAACCGAAAAGAAAAACGGATTACACAAACTCACGCGAAAGCTACTTCTTCGTCACATGTAATTACAAATTAACCACTTTCCGATACTCTCCTTTCATTCTACTGTGGAAACTAGTATTTTTTTACGTCGCCACACGGTCCTATATCAAAGCAAACTACGCTCACTGGGCCAGGCGGCGCGGCGCGGCGCGGCGCGTCTCTGCTCTTCGTGTTTCAAATCATGCTGCATAAACGTCCGTAACTCCTCGATGCCTTCACTTACAATTTTCAAACTCTCACACCGCCAAGCGACTACCGACCTCAGTACGTGATATCAATTTCAGCTCGATACCACCTTACTGTCCCAGGCAAAAACGCACTCAAAGACGCAAATGCAAACCGAAAAGAAAAACGGATTACACAAACTCACGCGAAAGCTACTTCTTCGTCACATGTAATTACAAATTAACCACTTTCCGATACTCTCCTTTCATTCTACTGTGGAAACTAGTATTTTTTTACGTCGCCACACGGTCCTATATCAAAGCAAACTACGCTCACTGAGCCAGGCGGCGCGGCGCGGCGCGTCTCTGCTCTTCGTGTTTCAAATCATGCTGCATAAACGTCCGTAACTCCTCGATGCCTTCACTTACAATTTTAAAACTCTGACACCGCCAAGCGACCACCGACCTCAGTACGTGATATCAATTTCAACTAGATACCACCTTACTGTCCCAGGCAAAAACGCACTCAAAGACGCAAATACAAACCGAAAAACGGATCACACAAACTCGCGCAAAAGCTACGTTTTCGTCTTATGTAGTTACAAATTAAACACTTTCCGTTACTCTCCATTCATTCCACTGCGGAAACTAGTATTTTTTTACCTCGCCACAAGCTCCGATATCAAAGCAAACTACGCTCACTGGGCCAGGCGGCGCGGCGCGGCGCGTCTCTGCTCTTCGTGTTTCAAATCATGCTGCATAAACGTCCGTAACTCCTCGATGCCTTCACTTACAATTTTCAAACTCTCACACCGCCAAGCGACTACCGACCTCAGTACGTGATATCAATTTCAGCTCGATACCACCTTACTGTCCCAGGCAAAAACGCACTCAAAGACGCAAATGCAAACCGAAAAGAAAAACGGATTACACAAACTCACGCGAAAGCTACTTCTTCGTCACATGTAATTACAAATTAACCACTTTCCGATACTCTCCTTTCATTCTACTGTGGAAACTAGTATTTTTTTACGTCGCCACACGGTCCTATATCAAAGCAAACTACGCTCACTGAGCCAGGCGGCGCGGCGCGGCGCGTCTCTGCTCTTCGTGTTTCAAATCATGCTGCATAAACGTCCGTAACTCCTCGATGCCTTCACTTACAATTTTAAAACTCTGACACCGCCAAGCGACCACCGACCTCAGTACGTGATATCAATTTCAACTAGATACCACCTTACTGTCCCAGGCAAAAACGCACTCAAAGACGCAAATACAAACCGAAAAACGGATCACACAAACTCGCGCAAAAGCTACGTTTTCGTCTTATGTAGTTACAAATTAAACACTTTCCGTTACTCTCCATTCATTCCACTGCGGAAACTAGTATTTTTTTACCTCGCCACAAGCTCCGATATCAAAGCAAACTACGCTCACTGGGCCAGGCGGCGCGGCGCGGCGCGTCTCTGCTCTTCGTGTTTCAAATCATGCTGCATAAACGTCCGTAACTCCTCGATGCCTTCACTTACAATTTTCAAACTCTCACACCGCCAAGCGACTACCGACCTCAGTACGTGATATCAATTTCAGCTCGATACCACCTTACTGTCCCAGGCAAAAACGCACTCAAAGACGCAAATGCAAACCGAAAAGAAAAACGGATTACACAAACTCACGCGAAAGCTACTTCTTCGTCACATGTAATTACAAATTAACCACTTTCCGATACTCTCCTTTCATTCTACTGTGGAAACTAGTATTTTTTTACGTCGCCACACGGTCCTATATCAAAGAAAACTACGCTCACTGAGCCAGGCAGCGCGGCGCGGCGCGTCTCTGCTCTTCGTGTTTCAAATCATGCTGCATAAACGTCCGTAACTCCTCGATGCCTTCACTTACAATTTTAAAACTCTGACACCGCCAAGCGACCACCGACCTCAGTACGTGATATCAATTTCAACTAGATACCACCTTACTGTCCCAGGCAAAAACGCACTCAAAGACGCAAATACAAACCGAAAAACGGATCACACAAACTCGCGCAAAAGCTACGTTTTCGTCTTATGTAGTTACAAATTAAACACTTTCCGTTACTCTCCATTCATTCCACTGCGGAAACTAGTATTTTTTTACCTCGCCACAAGCTCCGATATCAAAGCAAACTACGCTCACTGGGCCAGGCGGCGCGGCGCGGCGCGTCTCTGCTCTTCGTGTTTCAAATCATGCTGCATAAACGTCCGTAACTCCTCGATGCCTTCACTTACAATTTTCAAACTCTCACACCGCCAAGCGACTACCGACCTCAGTACGTGATATCAATTTCAGCTCGATACCACCTTACTGTCCCAGGCAAAAACGCACTCAAAGACGCAAATGCAAACCGAAAAGAAAAACGGATTACACAAACTCACGCGAAAGCTACTTCTTCGTCACATGTAATTACAAATTAACCACTTTCCGATACTCTCCTTTCATTCTACTGTGGAAACTAGTATTTTTTTACGTCGCCACACGGTCCTATATCAAAGCAAACTACGCTCACTGAGCCAGGCGGCGCGGCGCGGCGCGTCTCTGCTCTTCGTGTTTCAAATCATGCTGCATAAACGTCCGTAACTCCTCGATGCCTTCACTTACAATTTTAAAACTCTGACACCGCCAAGCGACCACCGACCTCAGTACGTGATATCAATTTCAACTAGATACCACCTTACTGTCCCAGGCAAAAACGCACTCAAAGACGCAAATACAAACCGAAAAACGGATCACACAAACTCGCGCAAAAGCTACGTTTTCGTCTTATGTAGTTACAAATTAAACACTTTCCGTTACTCTCCATTCATTCCACTGCGGAAACTAGTATTTTTTTACCTCGCCACAAGCTCCGATATCAAAGCAAACTACGCTCACTGGGCCAGGCGGCGCGGCGCGGCGCGTCTCTGCTCTTCGTGTTTCAAATCATGCTGCATAAACGTCCGTAACTCCTCGATGCCTTCACTTACAATTTTCGAACTCTCACACCGCCAAGCGACTACCGACCTCAGTACGTGATATCAATTTCAGCTCGATACCACCTTACTGTCCCAGGCAAAAACGCACTCAAAGACGCAAATGCAAACCGAAAAGAAAAACGGATTACACAAACTCACGCGAAAGCTACTTCTTCGTCACATGTAATTACAAATTAACCACTTTCCGATACTCTCCTTTCATTCTACTGTGGAAACTAGTATTTTTTTACGTCGCCACACGGTCCTATATCAAAGCAAACTACGCTCACTGAGCCAGGCGGCGCGGCGCGGCGCGTCTCTGCTCTTCGTGTTTCAAATCATGCTGCATAAACGTCCGTAACTCCTCGATGCCTTCACTTACAATTTTAAAACTCTGACACCGCCAAGCGACCACCGACCTCAGTACGTGATATCAATTTCAACTAGATACCACCTTACTGTCCCAGGCAAAAACGCACTCAAAGACGCAAATACAAACCGAAAAACGGATCACACAAACTCGCGCAAAAGCTACGTTTTCGTCTTATGTAGTTACAAATTAAACACTTTCCGTTACTCTCCATTCATTCCACTGCGGAAACTAGTATTTTTTTACCTCGCCACAAGCTCCGATATCAAAGCAAACTACGCTCACTGGGCCAGGCGGCGCGGCGCGGCGCGTCTCTGCTCTTCGTGTTTCAAATCATGCTGCATAAACGTCCGTAACTCCTCGATGCCTTCACTTACAATTTTCAAACTCTCACACCGCCAAGCGACTACCGACCTCAGTACGTGATATCAATTTCAGCTCGATACCACCTTACTGTCCCAGGCAAAAACGCACTCAAAGACGCAAATGCAAACCGAAAAGAAAAACGGATTACACAAACTCACGCGAAAGCTACTTCTTCGTCACATGTAATTACAAATTAACCACTTTCCGATACTCTCCTTTCATTCTACTGTGGAAACTAGTATTTTTTTACGTCGCCACACGGTCCTATATCAAAGCAAACTACGCTCACTGGGCCAGGCGGCGCGGCGCGGCGCGGCGCGTCTCTGCTCTTCGTGTTTCAAATCATGCTGCATAAACGTCCGTAACTCCTCGATGCCTTCACTTACAATTTTCAAACTCTCACACCGCCAAGCGACTACCGACCTCAGTACGTGATATCAATTTCAGCTCGATACCACCTTACTGTCCCAGGCAAAAACGCACTCAAAGACGCAAATGCAAACCGAAAAGAAAAACGGATTACACAAACTCACGCGAAAGCTACTTCTTCGTCACATGTAATTACAAATTAACCACTTTCCGATACTCTCCTTTCATTCTACTGTGGAAACTAGTATTTTTTTACGTCGCCACACGGTCCTATATCAAAGCAAACTACGCTCACTGGGCCAGGCGGCGCGGCGCGGCGCGGCGCGTCTCTGCTCTTCGTGTTTCAAATCATGCTGCATAAACGTCCGTAACTCCTCGATGCCTTCACTTACAATTTTCAAACTCTCACACCGCCAAGCGACTACCGACCTCAGTACGTGATATCAATTTCAGCTCGATACCACCTTACTGTCCCAGGCAAAAACGCACTCAAAGACGCAAATGCAAACCGAAAAGAAAAACGGATTACACAAACTCACGCGAAAGCTACTTCTTCGTCACATGTAATTACAAATTAACCACTTTCCGATACTCTCCTTTCATTCTACTGTGGAAACTAGTATTTTTTTACGTCGCCACACGGTCCTATATCAAAGCAAACTACGCTCACTGGGCCAGGCGGCGCGGCGCGGCGCGGCGCGTCTCTGCTCTTCGTGTTTCAAATCATGCTGCATAAACGTCCGTAACTCCTCGATGCCTTCACTTACAATTTTCAAACTCTCACACCGCCAAGCGACTACCGACCTCAGTACGTGATATCAATTTCAGCTCGATACCACCTTACTGTCCCAGGCAAAAACGCACTCAAAGACGCAAATGCAAACCGAAAAGAAAAACGGATTACACAAACTCACGCGAAAGCTACTTCTTCGTCACATGTAATTACAAATTAACCACTTTCCGATACTCTCCTTTCATTCTACTGTGGAAACTAGTATTTTTTTACGTCGCCACACGGTCCTATATCAAAGCAAACTACGCTCACTGAGCCAGGCGGCGCGGCGCGGCGCGTCTCTGCTCTTCGTGTTTCAAATCATGCTGCATAAACGTCCGTAACTCCTCGATGCCTTCACTTACAATTTTAAAACTCTGACACCGCCAAGCGACCACCGACCTCAGTACGTGATATCAATTTCAACTAGATACCACCTTACTGTCCCAGGCAAAAACGCACTCAAAGACGCAAATACAAACCGAAAAACGGATCACACAAACTCGCGCAAAAGCTACGTTTTCGTCTTATGTAGTTACAAATTAAACACTTTCCGTTACTCTCCATTCATTCCACTGCGGAAACTAGTATTTTTTTACCTCGCCACAAGCTCCGATATCAAAGCAAACTACGCTCACTGGGCCAGGCGGCGCGGCGCGGCGCGTCTCTGCTCTTCGTGTTTCAAATCATGCTGCATAAACGTCCGTAACTCCTCGATGCCTTCACTTACAATTTTCAAACTCTCACACCGCCAAGCGACTACCGACCTCAGTACGTGATATCAATTTCAGCTCGATACCACCTTACTGTCCCAGGCAAAAACGCACTCAAAGACGCAAATGCAAACCGAAAAGAAAAACGGATTACACAAACTCACGCGAAAGCTACTTCTTCGTCACATGTAATTACAAATTAACCACTTTCCGATACTCTCCTTTCATTCTACTGTGGAAACTAGTATTTTTTTACGTCGCCACACGGTCCTATATCAAAGCAAACTACGCTCACTGAGCCAGGCGGCGCGGCGCGGCGCGTCTCTGCTCTTCGTGTTTCAAATCATGCTGCATAAACGTCCGTAACTCCTCGATGCCTTCACTTACAATTTTAAAACTCTGACACCGCCAAGCGACCACCGACCTCAGTACGTGATATCAATTTCAACTAGATACCACCTTACTGTCCCAGGCAAAAACGCACTCAAAGACGCAAATACAAACCGAAAAACGGATCACACAAACTCGCGCAAAAGCTACGTTTTCGTCTTATGTAGTTACAAATTAAACACTTTCCGTTACTCTCCATTCATTCCACTGCGGAAACTAGTATTTTTTTACCTCGCCACAAGCTCCGATATCAAAGCAAACTACGCTCACTGGGCCAGGCGGCGCGGCGCGGCGCGTCTCTGCTCTTCGTGTTTCAAATCATGCTGCATAAACGTCCGTAACTCCTCGATGCCTTCACTTACAATTTTCAAACTCTCACACCGCCAAGCGACTACCGACCTCAGTACGTGATATCAATTTCAGCTCGATACCACCTTACTGTCCCAGGCAAAAACGCACTCAAAGACGCAAATGCAAACCGAAAAGAAAAACGGATTACACAAACTCACGCGAAAGCTACTTCTTCGTCACATGTAATTACAAATTAACCACTTTCCGATACTCTCCTTTCATTCTACTGTGGAAACTAGTATTTTTTTACGTCGCCACACGGTCCTATATCAAAGCAAACTACGCTCACTGAGCCAGGCGGCGCGGCGCGGCGCGTCTCTGCTCTTCGTGTTTCAAATCATGCTGCATAAACGTCCGTAACTCCTCGATGCCTTCACTTACAATTTTAAAACTCTGACACCGCCAAGCGACCACCGACCTCAGTACGTGATATCAATTTCAACTAGATACCACCTTACTGTCCCAGGCAAAAACGCACTCAAAGACGCAAATACAAACCGAAAAACGGATCACACAAACTCGCGCAAAAGCTACGTTTTCGTCTTATGTAGTTACAAATTAAACACTTTCCGTTACTCTCCATTCATTCCACTGCGGAAACTAGTATTTTTTTACCTCGCCACAAGCTCCGATATCAAAGCAAACTACGCTCACTGGGCCAGGCGGCGCGGCGCGGCGCGTCTCTGCTCTTCGTGTTTCAAATCATGCTGCATAAACGTCCGTAACTCCTCGATGCCTTCACTTACAATTTTCAAACTCTCACACCGCCAAGCGACTACCGACCTCAGTACGTGATATCAATTTCAGCTCGATACCACCTTACTGTCCCAGGCAAAAACGCACTCAAAGACGCAAATGCAAACCGAAAAGAAAAACGGATTACACAAACTCACGCGAAAGCTACTTCTTCGTCACATGTAATTACAAATTAACCACTTTCCGATACTCTCCTTTCATTCTACTGTGGAAACTAGTATTTTTTTACGTCGCCACACGGTCCTATATCAAAGCAAACTACGCTCACTGAGCCAGGCGGCGCGGCGCGGCGCGTCTCTGCTCTTCGTGTTTCAAATCATGCTGCATAAACGTCCGTAACTCCTCGATGCCTTCACTTACAATTTTCAAACTCTCACACCGCCAAGCGACTACCGACCTCAGTACGTGATATCAATTTCAGCTCGATACCACCTTACTGTCCCAGGCAAAAACGCACTCAAAGACGCAAATGCAAACCGAAAAGAAAAACGGATTACACAAACTCACGCGAAAGCTACTTCTTCGTCACATGTAATTACAAATTAACCACTTTCCGATACTCTCCTTTCATTCTACTGTGGAAACTAGTATTTTTTTACGTCGCCACACGGTCCTATATCAAAGCAAACTACGCTCACTGGGCCAGGCGGCGCGGCGCGGCGCGGCGCGTCTCTGCTCTTCGTGTTTCAAATCATGCTGCATAAACGTCCGTAACTCCTCGATGCCTTCACTTACAATTTTCAAACTCTCACACCGCCAAGCGACTACCGACCTCAGTACGTGATATCAATTTCAGCTCGATACCACCTTACTGTCCCAGGCAAAAACGCACTCAAAGACGCAAATGCAAACCGAAAAGAAAAACGGATTACACAAACTCACGCGAAAGCTACTTCTTCGTCACATGTAATTACAAATTAACCACTTTCCGATACTCTCCTTTCATTCTACTGTGGAAACTAGTATTTTTTTACGTCGCCACACGGTCCTATATCAAAGCAAACTACGCTCACTGGGCCAGGCGGCGCGGCGCGGCGCGGCGCGTCTCTGCTCTTCGTGTTTCAAATCATGCTGCATAAACGTCCGTAACTCCTCGATGCCTTCACTTACAATTTTCAAACTCTCACACCGCCAAGCGACTACCGACCTCAGTACGTGATATCAATTTCAGCTCGATACCACCTTACTGTCCCAGGCAAAAACGCACTCAAAGACGCAAATGCAAACCGAAAAGAAAAACGGATTACACAAACTCACGCGAAAGCTACTTCTTCGTCACATGTAATTACAAATTAACCACTTTCCGATACTCTCCTTTCATTCTACTGTGGAAACTAGTATTTTTTTACGTCGCCACACGGTCCTATATCAAAGCAAACTACGCTCACTGGGCCAGGCGGCGCGGCGCGGCGCGGCGCGTCTCTGCTCTTCGTGTTTCAAATCATGCTGCATAAACGTCCGTAACTCCTCGATGCCTTCACTTACAATTTTCAAACTCTCACACCGCCAAGCGACTACCGACCTCAGTACGTGATATCAATTTCAGCTCGATACCACCTTACTGTCCCAGGCAAAAACGCACTCAAAGACGCAAATGCAAACCGAAAAGAAAAACGGATTACACAAACTCACGCGAAAGCTACTTCTTCGTCACATGTAATTACAAATTAACCACTTTCCGATACTCTCCTTTCATTCTACTGTGGAAACTAGTATTTTTTTACGTCGCCACACGGTCCTATATCAAAGCAAACTACGCTCACTGGGCCAGGCGGCGCGGCGCGGCGCGGCGCGTCTCTGCTCTTCGTGTTTCAAATCATGCTGCATAAACGTCCGTAACTCCTCGATGCCTTCACTTACAATTTTCAAACTCTCACACCGCCAAGCGACTACCGACCTCAGTACGTGATATCAATTTCAGCTCGATACCACCTTACTGTCCCAGGCAAAAACGCACTCAAAGACGCAAATGCAAACCGAAAAGAAAAACGGATTACACAAACTCACGCGAAAGCTACTTCTTCGTCACATGTAATTACAAATTAACCACTTTCCGATACTCTCCTTTCATTCTACTGTGGAAACTAGTATTTTTTTACGTCGCCACACGGTCCTATATCAAAGCAAACTACGCTCACTGAGCCAGGCGGCGCGGCGCGGCGCGTCTCTGCTCTTCGTGTTTCAAATCATGCTGCATAAACGTCCGTAACTCCTCGATGCCTTCACTTACAATTTTAAAACTCTGACACCGCCAAGCGACCACCGACCTCAGTACGTGATATCAATTTCAACTAGATACCACCTTACTGTCCCAGGCAAAAACGCACTCAAAGACGCAAATACAAACCGAAAAACGGATCACACAAACTCGCGCAAAAGCTACGTTTTCGTCTTATGTAGTTACAAATTAAACACTTTCCGTTACTCTCCATTCATTCCACTGCGGAAACTAGTATTTTTTTACCTCGCCACAAGCTCCGATATCAAAGCAAACTACGCTCACTGGGCCAGGCGGCGCGGCGCGGCGCGTCTCTGCTCTTCGTGTTTCAAATCATGCTGCATAAACGTCCGTAACTCCTCGATGCCTTCACTTACAATTTTCAAACTCTCACACCGCCAAGCGACTACCGACCTCAGTACGTGATATCAATTTCAGCTCGATACCACCTTACTGTCCCAGGCAAAAACGCACTCAAAGACGCAAATGCAAACCGAAAAGAAAAACGGATTACACAAACTCACGCGAAAGCTACTTCTTCGTCACATGTAATTACAAATTAACCACTTTCCGATACTCTCCTTTCATTCTACTGTGGAAACTAGTATTTTTTTACGTCGCCACACGGTCCTATATCAAAGCAAACTACGCTCACTGAGCCAGGCGGCGCGGCGCGGCGCGTCTCTGCTCTTCGTGTTTCAAATCATGCTGCATAAACGTCCGTAACTCCTCGATGCCTTCACTTACAATTTTAAAACTCTGACACCGCCAAGCGACCACCGACCTCAGTACGTGATATCAATTTCAACTAGATACCACCTTACTGTCCCAGGCAAAAACGCACTCAAAGACGCAAATACAAACCGAAAAACGGATCACACAAACTCGCGCAAAAGCTACGTTTTCGTCTTATGTAGTTACAAATTAAACACTTTCCGTTACTCTCCATTCATTCCACTGCGGAAACTAGTATTTTTTTACCTCGCCACAAGCTCCGATATCAAAGCAAACTACGCTCACTGGGCCAGGCGGCGCGGCGCGGCGCGTCTCTGCTCTTCGTGTTTCAAATCATGCTGCATAAACGTCCGTAACTCCTCGATGCCTTCACTTACAATTTTCAAACTCTCACACCGCCAAGCGACTACCGACCTCAGTACGTGATATCAATTTCAGCTCGATACCACCTTACTGTCCCAGGCAAAAACGCACTCAAAGACGCAAATGCAAACCGAAAAGAAAAACGGATTACACAAACTCACGCGAAAGCTACTTCTTCGTCACATGTAATTACAAATTAACCACTTTCCGATACTCTCCTTTCATTCTACTGTGGAAACTAGTATTTTTTTACGTCGCCACACGGTCCTATATCAAAGCAAACTACGCTCACTGAGCCAGGCGGCGCGGCGCGGCGCGTCTCTGCTCTTCGTGTTTCAAATCATGCTGCATAAACGTCCGTAACTCCTCGATGCCTTCACTTACAATTTTAAAACTCTGACACCGCCAAGCGACCACCGACCTCAGTACGTGATATCAATTTCAACTAGATACCACCTTACTGTCCCAGGCAAAAACGCACTCAAAGACGCAAATACAAACCGAAAAACGGATCACACAAACTCGCGCAAAAGCTACGTTTTCGTCTTATGTAGTTACAAATTAAACACTTTCCGTTACTCTCCATTCATTCCACTGCGGAAACTAGTATTTTTTTACCTCGCCACAAGCTCCGATATCAAAGCAAACTACGCTCACTGGGCCAGGCGGCGCGGCGCGGCGCGTCTCTGCTCTTCGTGTTTCAAATCATGCTGCATAAACGTCCGTAACTCCTCGATGCCTTCACTTACAATTTTCAAACTCTCACACCGCCAAGCGACTACCGACCTCAGTACGTGATATCAATTTCAGCTCGATACCACCTTACTGTCCCAGGCAAAAACGCACTCAAAGACGCAAATGCAAACCGAAAAGAAAAACGGATTACACAAACTCACGCGAAAGCTACTTCTTCGTCACATGTAATTACAAATTAACCACTTTCCGATACTCTCCTTTCATTCTACTGTGGAAACTAGTATTTTTTTACGTCGCCACACGGTCCTATATCAAAGCAAACTACGCTCACTGAGCCAGGCGGCGCGGCGCGGCGCGTCTCTGCTCTTCGTGTTTCAAATCATGCTGCATAAACGTCCGTAACTCCTCGATGCCTTCACTTACAATTTTAAAACTCTGACACCGCCAAGCGACCACCGACCTCAGTACGTGATATCAATTTCAACTAGATACCACCTTACTGTCCCAGGCAAAAACGCACTCAAAGACGCAAATACAAACCGAAAAACGGATCACACAAACTCGCGCAAAAGCTACGTTTTCGTCTTATGTAGTTACAAATTAAACACTTTCCGTTACTCTCCATTCATTCCACTGCGGAAACTAGTATTTTTTTACCTCGCCACAAGCTCCGATATCAAAGCAAACTACGCTCACTGGGCCAGGCGGCGCGGCGCGGCGCGTCTCTGCTCTTCGTGTTTCAAATCATGCTGCATAAACGTCCGTAACTCCTCGATGCCTTCACTTACAATTTTCAAACTCTCACACCGCCAAGCGACTACCGACCTCAGTACGTGATATCAATTTCAGCTCGATACCACCTTACTGTCCCAGGCAAAAACGCACTCAAAGACGCAAATGCAAACCGAAAAGAAAAACGGATTACACAAACTCACGCGAAAGCTACTTCTTCGTCACATGTAATTACAAATTAACCACTTTCCGATACTCTCCTTTCATTCTACTGTGGAAACTAGTATTTTTTTACGTCGCCACACGGTCCTATATCAAAGCAAACTACGCTCACTGAGCCAGGCGGCGCGGCGCGGCGCGTCTCTGCTCTTCGTGTTTCAAATCATGCTGCATAAACGTCCGTAACTCCTCGATGCCTTCACTTACAATTTTAAAACTCTGACACCGCCAAGCGACCACCGACCTCAGTACGTGATATCAATTTCAACTAGATACCACCTTACTGTCCCAGGCAAAAACGCACTCAAAGACGCAAATACAAACCGAAAAACGGATCACACAAACTCGCGCAAAAGCTACGTTTTCGTCTTATGTAGTTACAAATTAAACACTTTCCGTTACTCTCCATTCATTCCACTGCGGAAACTAGTATTTTTTTACCTCGCCACAAGCTCCGATATCAAAGCAAACTACGCTCACTGGGCCAGGCGGCGCGGCGCGGCGCGTCTCTGCTCTTCGTGTTTCAAATCATGCTGCATAAACGTCCGTAACTCCTCGATGCCTTCACTTACAATTTTCAAACTCTCACACCGCCAAGCGACTACCGACCTCAGTACGTGATATCAATTTCAGCTCGATACCACCTTACTGTCCCAGGCAAAAACGCACTCAAAGACGCAAATGCAAACCGAAAAGAAAAACGGATTACACAAACTCACGCGAAAGCTACTTCTTCGTCACATGTAATTACAAATTAACCACTTTCCGATACTCTCCTTTCATTCTACTGTGGAAACTAGTATTTTTTTACGTCGCCACACGGTCCTATATCAAAGCAAACTACGCTCACTGAGCCAGGCGGCGCGGCGCGGCGCGTCTCTGCTCTTCGTGTTTCAAATCATGCTGCATAAACGTCCGTAACTCCTCGATGCCTTCACTTACAATTTTAAAACTCTGACACCGCCAAGCGACCACCGACCTCAGTACGTGATATCAATTTCAACTAGATACCACCTTACTGTCCCAGGCAAAAACGCACTCAAAGACGCAAATACAAACCGAAAAACGGATCACACAAACTCGCGCAAAAGCTACGTTTTCGTCTTATGTAGTTACAAATTAAACACTTTCCGTTACTCTCCATTCATTCCACTGCGGAAACTAGTATTTTTTTACCTCGCCACAAGCTCCGATATCAAAGCAAACTACGCTCACTGGGCCAGGCGGCGCGGCGCGGCGCGTCTCTGCTCTTCGTGTTTCAAATCATGCTGCATAAACGTCCGTAACTCCTCGATGCCTTCACTTACAATTTTCAAACTCTCACACCGCCAAGCGACTACCGACCTCAGTACGTGATATCAATTTCAGCTCGATACCACCTTACTGTCCCAGGCAAAAACGCACTCAAAGACGCAAATGCAAACCGAAAAGAAAAACGGATTACACAAACTCACGCGAAAGCTACTTCTTCGTCACATGTAATTACAAATTAACCACTTTCCGATACTCTCCTTTCATTCTACTGTGGAAACTAGTATTTTTTTACGTCGCCACACGGTCCTATATCAAAGCAAACTACGCTCACTGAGCCAGGCGGCGCGGCGCGGCGCGTCTCTGCTCTTCGTGTTTCAAATCATGCTGCATAAACGTCCGTAACTCCTCGATGCCTTCACTTACAATTTTAAAACTCTGACACCGCCAAGCGACCACCGACCTCAGTACGTGATATCAATTTCAACTAGATACCACCTTACTGTCCCAGGCAAAAACGCACTCAAAGACGCAAATACAAACCGAAAAACGGATCACACAAACTCGCGCAAAAGCTACGTTTTCGTCTTATGTAGTTACAAATTAAACACTTTCCGTTACTCTCCATTCATTCCACTGCGGAAACTAGTATTTTTTTACCTCGCCACAAGCTCCGATATCAAAGCAAACTACGCTCACTGGGCCAGGCGGCGCGGCGCGGCGCGTCTCTGCTCTTCGTGTTTCAAATCATGCTGCATAAACGTCCGTAACTCCTCGATGCCTTCACTTACAATTTTCAAACTCTCACACCGCCAAGCGACTACCGACCTCAGTACGTGATATCAATTTCAGCTCGATACCACCTTACTGTCCCAGGCAAAAACGCACTCAAAGACGCAAATGCAAACCGAAAAGAAAAACGGATTACACAAACTCACGCGAAAGCTACTTCTTCGTCACATGTAATTACAAATTAACCACTTTCCGATACTCTCCTTTCATTCTACTGTGGAAACTAGTATTTTTTTACGTCGCCACACGGTCCTATATCAAAGCAAACTACGCTCACTGAGCCAGGCGGCGCGGCGCGGCGCGTCTCTGCTCTTCGTGTTTCAAATCATGCTGCATAAACGTCCGTAACTCCTCGATGCCTTCACTTACAATTTTAAAACTCTGACACCGCCAAGCGACCACCGACCTCAGTACGTGATATCAATTTCAACTAGATACCACCTTACTGTCCCAGGCAAAAACGCACTCAAAGACGCAAATACAAACCGAAAAACGGATCACACAAACTCGCGCAAAAGCTACGTTTTCGTCTTATGTAGTTACAAATTAAACACTTTCCGTTACTCTCCATTCATTCCACTGCGGAAACTAGTATTTTTTTACCTCGCCACAAGCTCCGATATCAAAGCAAACTACGCTCACTGGGCCAGGCGGCGCGGCGCGGCGCGTC
>NW_026047762.1:0-48820 GCF_023864345.2 Schistocerca serialis cubense | reverse complement strand
GAAAGAAAGAAAGAAAGAAACAAACAAACAAACAACACAGCGCACACACGCAGCAACAACAACACAGACTCTTTCGCACTTTTCAACTTCCGAACAGTGTGGTGGCCCTGAAAAGGGCCGTTTTCTAGTCTCTCCCACCCACAAGCACGGCCGCGGAAGGCCAGCGCCCGCTGCGACGCAGCCTAACCGCCGAAACCGTACAGGGTGCGCCCCTGCCTCTTCAGGGCGTACACCACGTCCATGGCCGTCACAGTCTTGCGCTTGGCGTGCTCAGTGTACGTCACCGCGTCGCGGATCACGTTCTCCAGGAACACCTTCAGCACCCCGCGGGTCTCCTCGTAGATCAGACCAGAGATGCGCTTCACGCCGCCCCTGCGAGCCAGGCGGCGGATGGCGGGCTTCGTGATGCCCTGGATGTTGTCGCGCAACACCTTGCGGTGCCGCTTGGCGCCACCCTTGCCGAGCCCCTTTCCTCCCTTGCCGCGGCCTGTCATCCTTCCTTCCTCGGGCAAAGCAAAACGTGCACAAACAGCAGCTGCAGCGGCTGGCGAGTCGGCTACGGTCTGCGCCCAGCGCGCCCGCCGCCCCCCTATATAGACTCTGGCCCGCCCTCCCCCCACCACGCGCAACCGAGGGCATATAAGCGCAGCACGGAGGCGCGCGGGCCCGTTGTCAAGGCAGCACCGGACGCCGCGCCGCACCTAACCTCCACGCACGCCGCTCCGCTACCGCTACCGCTACCGCCATGGCCCGCACAAAGCAAACGGCCCGCAAGTCCACCGGCGGAAAGGCGCCGCGCAAACAGCTCGCCACCAAGGCGGCGAGGAAGAGCGCGCCCGCCACCGGAGGCGTCAAGAAGCCCCACCGCTACAGGCCGGGCACCGTCGCCCTGCGAGAAATCAGGCGCTACCAGAAGAGCACAGAGCTGCTCATCCGCAAGCTGCCATTCCAGCGCCTAGTGCGCGAGATCGCCCAGGACTTCAAGACCGACCTGCGCTTCCAGAGCTCCGCAGTCATGGCCCTGCAGGAGGCCAGCGAGGCCTACCTCGTCGGCCTCTTCGAAGACACCAACCTGTGCGCAATCCACGCCAAGCGCGTCACCATCATGCCCAAGGACATCCAGCTCGCGCGCCGCATCCGCGGCGAGCGCGCCTAAACCGCGCCGCGGCACCGCACCGCACAAACAAAAACGGCCCTTTTCAGGGCCACTAACATCTCTCCGTCGCGAGCAAACTTTGTCGGTCGCCTGCCTCTCGCCCCGCAACCCAAAAACAAAACAAAAAACCACCACTTCCCGTCCGTCCGCCACACCCGCTCACTCTGCCTGCCTGCTAGCAGCGCGCAACAATCACACATCATCCCTCCCCGGCGCTCAAAGCGCACAATACCCAACGGCCGACGTCACACCGCACGGGTGGCTGGCCGGCCGCCGCTTTCGTTTCGAAAACAAAAAAACCCGCACTCCACTCCGACGGCCAACGGCCAGGCAGGCGCGCTCGCTCGCTCTACACGCCACCGAAATCCCCGCCGACTCCTTCCGCATCTCAACGTGCCCCCCGTTGCAAAACATCACACACACACACACACACAAAGGAACAAAACAAAACAAAGACCAGACACGACTCGACAAGACAGACATCCGAGAAGAACGAACGCAGGCAAGCCAACCAACGTATTCAAACAAAACAACGCGACAGAAAACCAACCGTCGGCCGCCGCCACAAACACGGCGACAATCAACCACGACAACAACAACACCGCTTACCGCTACCGCCGCCCACACCCGCCACCGACCCCCGCAATCCAACCACCACGGCACGCAAACAGCATCCCCACGGGCATACAGAAACGCCAGACAGACACCCACACCAAACGCAACACGACAATCAAAACCTTCCCCGACGTGCTTTGATGGCCCTGAGAAGGGCCGTTTTGGGCCGCGCGTCTCTTGCGCGCCACTAGACGACGACGGGGGGTGGGGACGACGGAGTCAAGCGCCAAACCCTTCCATTCCCATCTCTTTCTCCTCTACTCTACTTCTTCTTCTTGGGCGAAGCCTTCGCCTTAGACGGCGTCGTCGCCTTCTTCGGGCGCGGCGCCTTCGGCTTCTTCGTCGGAACCTTGGCGGCCTTCTTCGCCTTCGACGGCGACTTGGCCTTGGCCGGCTTGCCGCAGCCGCCTTCTTCGCACCCGCGGGAGCGGCCGACGCCGCAGACGCCTTCTTGGCGGCGCCCGCCTTCCGACCGGTCGCCGCCTTCACGCCACCAGCCTTCTTTGCGCCGGCCGCACGGGCGCCCTTCTTCTCCTTGCTGGCCGGAGCGGCGCGCTTCTTCTTGGCACCGCCAGCACGAGCCTTGCCGCCCTCGGCCGCCCCCCCGCCGCCGGCGCCGGCAAGCTTGAACGAGCCGGACGCGCCCTTCCCCTTCGTCTGCACCAGCTCGCCCGCCACGACGGCCGACTTGAGGTACTTCTTGATAAACGGCGCCAGCTTCTCCGCGTCCAGCTTGTAGTGCGCGGCTATGTACTTCTTGATCGCCTGCAGCGACGACCCGCCGCGCTCCTTCAGACTCTTGATGGCGGCCGTCACCATCTCAGAGGTGCGCGGGTGCGCAGGCTTGGCGCGCGGCTTCTTCGCAGACGACGCAGACTTGGCCTTCTTCGTAGTGCCGGTGGCGGCGGGTGCCGCAGCAGTCCTCGTTCGTAGCCGCCTGATCTGCCATTTCGACGACGCGCGTAACACACAGCGAGAGCGAGCGGGACGGCAGGCACGCAAGCACAGCACAGCAGCAGAGCAGAGAATCACAAGGCCCAGCCAGTGTCGCGGGCGGGCGCGGACGGCCGAGAGAGCGGCCGCCACTCTGCGCGCCGCCGCGCCGCGCCTCCCGCGCTTGCTACCGCCCAACGTCCGACAGCCTGTGCGGAGCAGCCCCAAACCTGCGCCACAACCGCCCGCGCCTTTCAAACCACCGAGGATGGGGCTACACACAGCCACACCACAGTCGCCAACCAGTCGCCACGGCAGCGCCGCAAACCACGGCCAAACTGCAGCTACCGCGCGCTACAGCCTGGGTCGGCCCGCCGAGAATCGCCGCCCCCGCCCAAATGCCGCCCCCACAGCCCCAGCCGACGACCCGCCACAATGGCCAAACCTTCGGCAAAACTCCCACACCGTCGCCGCGGCAGCCCGGCCAGCGCGGCCGGCGCCACAGCCACACAAGCCGAGGCGTGCGGCGATGACGGCCGTGCAAACGCGCCTCCGCCGCCCCATCGCCTTCCGTCGCCCTCCCGCCGTTTCCCGATCGGCCCGCAGCCGTCGGGCCACATCGCGCGCCGTCCTCCTCCTCTCGCCCGCCAACATTCACAGCCGTTTCTCAACAATTGCCCGCCGCAAACGGACGCCGCCTGCGCAACAGGCGCCGCCGCCCCTCGCCGCTTCCGACCCAACCCCTCGACCGAGGCAAACCGCAATCCGAATCTACAGACCAACCCAATCTGCCGTCAAGCACACACGACAGCCGACCTTACACGTTACGCGTTACACATTACGTTTACACGTCTACGTTAGGTTAGGTTAGGTGGACGTGGGTTAGGTTAAGGGGACTTGGGTTAGGTTAAGCGTCAAACTTAGGTTAAGCATTCAAACACGTCAGGCGTCAGAGGTTAGGTTAGGTTAGGTTACACGTTAGGTTAAGGGGTCGGTGCTAGGTTAAGAAGCGTCAAACGTAGGTTAGAAAAGCGTTCAAACGTGAGGCGTGAGCCGGACAGCTTACCTTACGTAGACGTTAGGGGCTCACAGGCTGAGCTCACCTCGCCACACCACAGGTTAGGTTCGGTTCGGTTCGGTTCGCTCGGCTCAGCGTAAAGCGCCGAGGTCAGGGTTACGTTCGTTCACCTTCGGGCGCCACACTTTCGGTTGAAAGGTCGCGACGGGACGGACGTCGGCAGGCACGCCGCAAACGAACAAAAAAACGTACAGACGACGTCGGAAACCGCCGACAGACGGGGGAGCAGCACGACCACGACCAGACACCGAGCGCGAACGAGACACACGCGAACCACCCCCACCGGCCAAAGGGCACCACACAACAACCCAGAGCACCACGTGTCGACACCAGAGCAACCCGCCGCTCACGCGACATGGCTGGCACCGAAGGGCAACCGCCCGCAACTGCGCTTTCCGCGCCGGCCCGGATGCACGTCGTGCTACAACAACACCACTACCGTACACAGCCGCTGTTCACAACATCACTATCAATGGCGCGCCCGCGGCTCGCCGCCGTCGCAGTCGCAGCCCCAACGCCAGCACTTTTGCACCACCATTCACACGCACCGCAACACAGCTCGCCGACACAGCCGAACAAAACAAACACCACACAACAACAGCAACAACGCCGCCGCCTCTACTTGTGCCGGCGACCCACCCCGCCGATGGCGCACCTTTCGCCAGCCGGCAATCGACACACACGCACCCACCCACCGGGGCCCAGTGCAAAAAACAAAAAAAAACACACAAAAACAAAAAAAATCAAACGACACGGGAAGCGCACACCGCCACTTCGCGCGCACGCCACCAACCAGTCGTCGTCTCAAAATAACAAACACAAACACAATAAACTAACAACTAGGGCAACACAAAACAAAAACGCCTCGCACGAACCGCCCACAAAAAGGACAAGCACACGCACAGCCTCTGCTGACGACCACGACGCAGCGGCACGCTGCTCCTGTCCCGCGCCCCGCGCCCCACTCGATTCACAACTCACGCGACACCGTCAACGACGGGCTCGCTTCCCGCAACCTACCACCTTTCCGCCACGACGCACAGCCCCAGCCCCACCCGACGACGCCCGTGCAACGACTGCACTTTCACCACCGCCTCCCCCTTCCCCCCAAAACAACACACACACACACACACACAGCCAGCCAAAAACGCACTCGCGACCCACACATGCACGTGCATCGGCACACGCCAACCAGTCAACGTCGACAACCACACGCAAGGCTCGAAACGAAACCGGCGTCCTTCCACGTTGCCATCAAGCTACGCGACACAAGACACAAGGAACCAACACAACAGCCGGCCCCACTAATTCCCACTCTCACGCCGCAAAAAGCACACCGAAACCGCCAAACGCACGCACATTCCCCTTCGCACCGACACCACCGACCGGCTCGCTACCACACACCTCTCGGCAGCCGTTTCACGCCAATTCGCCACACCGCCCACACAGTCGACAAGCGCCCGCCCTGTACGGCACACGCAACGACGCAGCGCAGCAAAGGGCGCCCGCAACACATACCTCTCCGCCGCCCGACGCGCCAACCGCCACACCACACCGCCAGCCACTCGCAAATTGTGCACTGCCACCAGCCACACGTCCAACACGCCGCGCCGCCTCCGGCCACCCGCCAGGGGGCGCTCACGTCCGCGACAACAGCGCGGCCCGCCGGGCCGGGCCGAACCGAACCGAGCCGCCGCTGCTCTGCACTCGGCACGGCCACACCCTGCTGCAGACCGGGCTCGTCCCTCTGTACGCGTCTGCCTGCGCATCAACACAACACGACCTTTTTTTTTTTTCTCTCTCTAACCGCCATCCCTCCTTCTCGCGTTTTACTCGTTGTTGCAGCAGCGGCGCACACCTACACATCCACAGCCCCAGCCGAGCCGGCCTCACCTCAGGGCCCGCCGCCAGCGTCTCCTCCTCGGGCACAGGTGCGGTGCTGTGGCCGCCCATCCAACCGCATTGCTGGCCGTCCAGCCACCAGGCGTTCCCACTGCCGCGAGCCACGCCGCGCACCGACCCTGCTGCAGAAAACGAAGCATAGCCAGAGACCGACCGATACACAAAGCAAGCCGTCGCCTCGCCTCTTGTCCTTCCTGCCTTCCTTCCGCCCCCGCCCTTCTCACACCACCGCCTCTCCACTTTCGCCCACCCCCCCCCTCCTTTTCTTTTTTTTTTTTTTTGTTTCTTTCTTTCTTTCTTTCTCTCCTTCCCGCCATGGCGGTTACGGCACCGCCTGCAGCGGCAGATTTTTTGCGCCCACACGCCTACTCCTACCACCATTAACCTTGCCCTGCCCTGCCCATCAACGTCGCAGTCGAACCGACGCGTGCCAACACACTGCCCACGTTCCTTTCTCTTTTCGGCCTACGCCCATTACGCGCCGCCGCCACAGCACCTTCCCTTCCCACAACACACCGACGTCATCACACGCACCCAAAACAGGGGCCACGACCGTGTTCCTCGCCCACTCCCATCCCGCACGGTACGCACATTCCCAACTACTACCGCGCACCCTCCCCTTTCCAATCTGTGTGTCTCTGTGTCTGTGTCCTGTCCGCGCGTGACGCCTCTCAACATCCGCCGTCCCCCGTCCCGTTTTCGCCCCCATGCCGTCGTCGCGCCGCCTCCTCCCCGTCCACCGCCGCCCCTGTCCGCCCCGCACCACACCATACACCGCTGCTTGTCCCGGCCGTTGCCACCAAAGGCGCCGACCGCAAACGCGCCACGCCGCAGCCCCCGTGCGTCTCGCGCTCGCTTGCATCTCCGTGCCGACGCTGCCTCTCTTCCCACTCGCACTCGACCTCGACAACACAGTCTTTGGCTCCGCCACTGCGTGTTCCGGTGGTACGCACGCTGCAACACGTATGTATTCATTACCAGAGCGATGGCGAGGCATGACAGCATCTCTGTTCTTGACCAGAGAGTTCTTTATCGCTGCTAAGTCGGCGCTTGGACCGCGCCAGACGACAGTAGTGGCACGCACCGGGTCGCCAGGAACAGTTGTTATATATATTGTAGCGCGAGTCGGGAGAGGTAGTAGTCGGTCGACAGTAGTAGCGGGTCGACGGTTGTACTGAGCGGGCGTCGGCGGCGTGCTCTGCTCGTCTCGCGACTCTGGTCACGGTTCGGGACGATGTATAGTATATTGTGTTATAATCAAAAGGTGGTGTGACGCTGCATTGCGCAAATCTGATAACGTATGTTCATTGTACTTCTTTTGTTCAACAACAAAAGCCCCACTATTACTTTTTTTCTAAAGTAACTTTTGTCTCTTAACGAAAAACATTCACTTTTTAAAGACTACTTCCTATGGCATTTCCCTCCAAGGAGTGCAATTAATTACCAGCCAGCACTCATTCATTGCACACAGCTGTGTAAGGGGTATCTACAATTGAGGAGCGGATATAAATGCAATTTTTTGTTTTTTTTTTTTTTTGTGTGTGTGTGTTGTAACCTCCCAGCAAAATTTAAAATAATGGACAATGTTATTTACGGATGCTAATGGACATTGCGCTAATTGTAACCTCGCCCACAATGAGAGGTATTGAAAATGGCAACAAAAATGTGAAATTCGCAATCTGACTCAAATATAAAGTCTTCACACAACATTTACAAACGTCCGTTCAGTGACAAGAAACTTCAATTAAACCGAAATATCGGTCTTTGGCCCTGTGCAAAACAATCAGAATTAAAGTCTTACCTCCGAATAAATGGATGTCACATTTCTGCTCTGGTTGTTGCGCAGCGCTTGGAGGAACTGCATTTGCAAATAATAATATTCTCTTTTTTTGTGATTTTAGTGACATTTTTCTTCAAAGCAGTGGAATGAAATGTGAAGTGCAACGAACTCTTTAGTTCAATAACAAATTAAATGTTTGAAAAATGCTTTTGAAATAAAAATTATTATTGGGGAACTTGTTGGAGAATAATTACACTTTTTCATTATCTAATGATTATATTAATTAACAGTATACCTTATTCACCATCTTGACCAGTGTTGCCGACCACCTACATCACACAACCGCACTCGGCTGCTACTACTGACCGACCGCTCTGCATGACGACTATTAGCGTACTGCACGCGACGACTACTGACAGAGTACAGCCCTCAACTACACAGAGCTACGGACTCGCAACGACTACTGACAGACAGACTGACTGACTGAGAACCGCTCGCAACACTCGCGCAGTCCAGCGCAAACTCTCTGGTCACAGATGCTACAACGTCTCGCCATCGCTACTATGTTACATACGTGTTTCAGTGTCTTTTTCATTGGGGTAACGATCTTTGGCTCTTTTTATTCTGAATACAGGGCCAAAGGTCAACGCTGCTGCCCTTATACAATTTATCAGGTTTCATTATGTCTGTTGCAATGTTACATACGGTTCACTCTTTCATTAATATTACCGTTGGGTTTGTTTTGTAGGGACGTTAACATTCTGGCACATTTTTATTATCATCGGACTCTCTGCTATTTGTGCAGGGAGGTTATACCTGGGTCCATTTCCATTTCCATTTACATTTTAATATTGATAGACTTTTTGTTTTCTTTTTTGTTTCTTGTTGTTTTTCCTTCTTTTTTTTTGTTGTTTTTTTTTTTTTTGTTTTGTTTTTCCCGCTCTCACCACCACCGCCGCATCACGCCTTCCGTTTTCTTGGTTTCTTTTCTGTTCTTCAACTGCTTCAACATCACCGCGCCCCATTTCCACACCACAGCCATCAGCCTCCAAGACGGGCGGGCGCAGTGTGCCATTTCCGGCGCACAAGCACACCCGTACGGTACTCTCCTCGCCCCCACGCCACCAACAACACAGCGACCACGCGGCTTTCAGGCATGGCACGGCACGGCACGGCACGGCACGGCACGGCACGGCACGGCACGGCACCGGCGAAATGCGCCGCCCCCGCCCCTCCGCGCATCCGTCCGTCTCGCCACGTTCACTGACAGCCGCGTCTGCGGCTACACCACGACAACCACAACACAACACCGCTCCCCTCCCTGGCAACTCACATTGTTTTTCTCCTCCTCTTTTGCACAAACCACAACGCCGAGCACAGGCGCAAGCCACCCACACCGCGCCCCTCCCCGTCCCGTCTTTGGCCGCCGCTCCTCGTTTCCTCGTTTGCCCCCTCCCATCTCCCGAAATGCCATGCCAGCAGCGTTACGCATGCCCCTCCCCTGTCCACACAACACTACCGCCTAACGAACAGCCTTTTCCGGGCCACATCCAGGGCACGCCCACCTCCAAACACTGCCAATTCACGGACGCACACACTCACTCACTTTCTCGACACCTTTCTGTACGGAGGGTGCGTCATCTCGACCGTGACAGAGTGACGGCAACTATCGACGATCCATTTCCCCCCACTGGTAAAACATGTCCACTAACACCTACATACATCATTCAAGTACACAGACAATAGCATACACACAATGGGAGGGCACACGAACATGGACGGCACGGCACTGTCATACACTCTTCCTCAGAACCATATCAACAAACGTTACGTACATCCGGGAAAGCGAAAGCGAACGCGAAAGCGAAAGCAAAAGCAAAAGCAAAGGCAAAGCCCAATGCAGCCGTCAAAGGTAACGTTCACCACGGCAGACACTTGCAGCCGCGCCGCCGTTAAACGCATTTCAGTGCGGCTCCAATACGCCTCCGACACGGGAACGTTCCGTTGCTCTACGAATGCGTTTCTCCCCTTTTTCCCTTCCTCTCTCTTTTGCCCCCCCCCCTCCTTGCACTCTCGCCTCATTCCTCACGTTCTGCCCAGACATTCGACCGATCAAAGTCAACCTTTCGTTACCGTTCTCAGCGCGACGGTGTACAACAGTATGACGGGTGTGCCCAAGACTTCGGTTCAGTTGCGTGACGCCGGTCTATCGCGCCGATCGACAGTTACTCAGGGGGCGACGGATCGGACCACGTCACCGACACACAAAACACTTTCAAACAAACAAATACATACCGGATGGACACAGACAAACACGTGTACAGACATTCGCCAAACAAACGACCGCCGCCGCCGCCGTCGTCGTCTAGCGTGCATCTTGAATGACGACATCGGTGTGCGTGCGTCGTACGCAATCAGTCAGACACGGCTATCAAACATCAGAGTCGAATGGTACATCATCGTGCGTGTCGCCGTACACGTACAGTACAATACAACAACAATGCGTCTTAATGGCACGTTCATTTCAACGTCACTCACACACCTCCACGCTGCAGTTACGTCGCACCATTGTCAAACTCGGCGTACAGCAAAGGGAATAGTGGGCGGCAAAAAAAACCAAACAAAAACATTTCACATTTCACCCTCGCCATGTATGATGTGCAAAAAAACAAACCCGCAAACGGCCGTCGTTACGGTGACACAAAAGTCGCCGATCACACTGTCCCCCCCTCGCAGACGGGTCTCACACACACACACACACACCAACAACACCAATGGGTCAAAAACCACGCCAACGAGGCGTGCCACCATTCCACGCCACGGCGACCAACCTCGTGGCCGTACCCCGCGCAACACGCTTTGACGCGCCCCCCCACCCACAATCAAAATGCACACACACACATCACAGCCGTCCACACAAACAACAACAATTCCGCCCTTCCCGCAAAAGGCAAGTTGGTGGCCCTGAAAAGGGCCGTTTTGCCGCTCTCGCAACGGAGGAGCCTTCTCCATCCTTCCTTCCATTCCAGAGCCACCTCCTTACTTGGAGCTCGTGTACTTGGTCACCGCCTTCGTGCCCTCGCTCACGGCGTGCTTGGCCAGCTCGCCAGGCAGCAACAGCCGCACAGCGGTCTGGATCTCGCGGGACGTGATGGTCGAGCGCTTGTTGTAGTGCGCCAGGCGAGAAGCCTCGGCCGCAATGCGCTCGAAAATGTCGTTCACGAAGCTGTTCATGATGCTCATCGCCTTCGACGAGATGCCCGTGTCAGGGTGCACCTGCTTCAGCACCTTGTAGATGTAGATGGCATAGCTCTCCTTCCTCTTGCGCTTCTTCTTCTTGTCGCCCTTCGAAATGTTCTTCTGCGCCTTGCCAGCCTTCTTGGCGGCCTTCCCGCTAGTCTTGGGCGGCATCTCGAACCAACGTACGGCAGCAGCAACACCAGTAGCAAGCGCTCCGCTCTAGTCAGCGTCTCCCCACACAGTGGCACCCGCCGCCAGCCGCCGCCGCACCTTTACCAGCTCGCCCTGTTGCGGCCGCCGACCAATGGGGCGCGCGCGCAACCGGCCGCCGCACCCGAGCCCATAAAGCACCCCCACCCCGGCTGCGCCGGCACGCACTCCGCTGCTCGACTCGCTGCCGCTCGCACCGGTCGTTTTCGTTTCCGTTTCGTGTGCACCGTCGCTAGCCCATCGCCATGTCCGGACGCGGAAAGGGAGGCAAAGTCAAGGGCAAGTCAAAGTCCCGCTCAAGCAGGGCTGGGCTCCAGTTCCCGGTCGGCAGAATCCACCGCCTCCTGCGCAAGGGAAACTACGCAGAGCGCGTCGGCGCCGGGGCGCCCGTCTACCTCGCCGCCGTCATGGAGTACCTCGCGGCTGAGGTGCTCGAGCTGGCCGGAAACGCGGCCCGCGACAACAAGAAGACGCGCATCATCCCGCGCCACCTGCAGCTTGCCATCCGCAACGACGAGGAGCTCAACAAGCTCCTGTCGGGCGTCACCATCGCACAGGGTGGTGTCCTGCCCAACATCCAGGCCGTCCTGCTGCCAAAGAAGACCGAGAAGAAGGCCTAAAGGAGGCCAGGCAATCGCAGCGCCGCGTGCTCCCCTGCACGCAACGCGCTTTGCCGGCTCGGCTCGGCCCACAACAATCGGCCCTTTTCAGGGCCACCACACACACCTACGTCCAAAGCAAAATTTCAGTCGTCCTCGCCGCACCTTGTTTTGTTTTAACTTTGCACTGTCACAGCACAGCCGCCGCCGGCGCACGTCCGCCATCTTGTCGTCCACACAGCCCGTGTGGCCCAACACACACACATTTTGCACGGTCGCAGTCGCCTTCCAAACCGACAACGGCAGCAATAATGACCATTGTTAAAGGGAGGCGTGTCGACACACCGCCCTCCACTCCCGCGCGCAACGGCCGTCGACACGAACGAAACAGCTGATCCGGCCGCCTATGCCCACACGCCTTGCCTCGGAAACCCCAACGCCGCCGCAAACAAACACACAGAGACAAACCACGCAAGCAAATAATCACCGCCTCTCGCACAACAACACACAGCCCGCCATCTCCGTCGCGATCGATACAAAGACACACAAACGAAGCAGCTCCACACACAGCCAGCCACATGACACGTTTCCTTTCCTTCTCCCCTCCCAGTCACATCACGTCGCTCAAACGGAAAGAAAGAAAGAAAGAAACAAACAAACAAACAACACAGCGCACACACGCAGCAACAACAACACAGACTCTTTCGCACTTTTCAACTTCCGAACAGTGTGGTGGCCCTGAAAAGGGCCGTTTTCTAGTCTCTCCCACCCACAAGCACGGCCGCGGGAAGGCCAGCGCCCGCTGCGACGCAGCCTAACCGCCGAAACCGTACAGGGTGCGCCCCTGCCTCTTCAGGGCGTACACCACGTCCATGGCCGTCACAGTCTTGCGCTTGGCGTGCTCAGTGTACGTCACCGCGTCGCGGATCACGTTCTCCAGGAACACCTTCAGCACCCCGCGGGTCTCCTCGTAGATCAGACCAGAGATGCGCTTCACGCCGCCCCTGCGAGCCAGGCGGCGGATGGCGGGCTTCGTGATGCCCTGGATGTTGTCGCGCAACACCTTGCGGTGCCGCTTGGCGCCACCCTTGCCGAGCCCCTTTCCTCCCTTGCCGCGGCCTGTCATCCTTCCTTCCTCGGGCAAAGCAAAACGTGCACAAACAGCAGCTGCAGCGGCTGGCGAGTCGGCTACGGTCTGCGCCCAGCGCTACTAAGGATGGGGCCCCTCCACGCCCGCACCAACGTGGTGACCAACACAAAAGTTCTACTGTCACCTCCGTATGCATGTTAGTTTTGAATCAAGGCGTCACAGGATGCAGGCTGTGATGTTATCCATGCGTCTGGGTAAGGCTACTCATTAACATGGTCCATCAGGAGATAGTAGTGGTCGAAAGCGATCGAAGGGTAGCGGTTGTAAGAGCAGAGGAAAAAAAGTGCCAAGGCCAGCGCCAAGGGAAAAAAACCTCTGCGACAGTAGGACGGGAAGTAAGAGCAGTAGCGGTTTGCTAGCTGCGACAGAGCATGCAAGGTGAGGGGGGTTAGCGTGAGGTATCGTGCAACGTTACCTATGTACTGCGTGGTCGTTCGCTGGGTCAGTCCGGTGCCGCGGCTGGGCTCCCTCGTTGTCTCCTGGGCCGGCCGCAGTGGCTTACTCCCTGTAACACAAAAGTTCGGCGCGGCAGCGCGGCGACGCTTGCGCGATGAAGACTGCCCTGGCGGTTTTCTTCTTTGCACCTTTCACCTGCGGTGCTGCTGGGGCAACCGCTGGGACAGGCGCGCGAACGTCCTTCTGCGAGGTCGCAGGAGTGTTCGCAGGTACAACTGCACTGAGGCCTTGGGCGAAGACTGCACGCAGTTGCCTCAAGGCCTCTTCCTTCTCTGCAGCCACGGCGGCTGCGAAGGCAGCCCTCTCCACCGCCATTACGGCTTTGAGGGCTGCTGTGGCCTCCTTCACGGCGATGCCGAGCTCGAGGTCACATCTCTTCGCGGGAGGGCGAGCTGCGTCCTGGCGGCCCGTTTCCGAGCGGCCGTCCCCGCCCCTGGCAGGTGGATCTGCTGCTGCGCCGTCCCTCAGCTGCACCGGGCTGTTCTCCGCCCTACGCCGTTTCCGACGTCGTCTTCTCTTCTGCTGCTGCGTCGGTGCGGCCGCGGCCGCTTCGCCGCCCCCGGCACGGCTGCGGCTAGAGAAAGCCGCGCAACCGCGCCAGCTGGCGACGTGCGGGCCGCCACACCGGACACAAGTCGGCAGAGCGTTGCTGCCGCGGTCGCAGGCGCGGCTGTCGTGCTCACCTGAGCACTTGACGCACCGCGCCGCGTTGCGGCAGTACTTCGCAACATGGCCCTCGCCCTGGCACCTGAAGCACTGGGGCTGAGGATCCATGGCGGTCGGGAGAGCCTCCGTCGTAACCGGGAAGCCCAGCAACTTCCGCAAGTCGAAGATGTCGCTCCCGCCGTCGACCGTCTGCACGGTCACGGCATAGAGCGGCGCCCTCTTCCTGTTGGTCCGGTTGTGCAACCTTGCGGCTGCATTACCAAACCCGGCTCGCAGCAGCCCTTCTCGGACCGCTGCCTCATCACAGCACCAAGGCAACCCCCTGAGGAGTGCCTTAGTCGTCTTCATCCTTCCTACGGAAGGTGCCTTCTCACGCGCCGGCGGCGCGTCGACGATGTGGTCGGCCACTGCGACCTTGATCGCCCTGTGGTCGGCCACGTTTGCGGCTCGAACGCAGATCAGCGAGTCTGTATCGACAGACTCGTAGACCACCTCGTTCCGAGCGCAATTCGTCATGGTGTCGAACAGCGCTGTCCACCCGCCTTTGCACTTGACGTACAAAGGGGGGACGGGCCGCGACTCGTCTTCTCGGGAGTTCCTTGCACGGTCGGCAGACTCAGAGAGTCGCACAACCGAAGGACCCTTCGTAGCGGCAGGTTTCCTCTGCGCACCCTTCTTTCCCATGCTGCGAGGCGCGGAACACGACAATTTGCACGCGTTGTCAAAACAACGCACGACAATTTGCTCTCCGCAGCGCCCACAGCCCAGCGCGCCCGCCGCCCCCCTATATAGACTCTGGCCCGCCCTCCCCCCACCACGCGCAACCGAGGGCATATAAGCGCAGCACGGAGGCGCGCGGGCCCGTTGTCAAGGCAGCACCGGACGCCGCGCCGCACCTAACCTCCACGCACGCCGCTCCGCTACCGCTACCGCTACCGCCATGGCCCGCACAAAGCAAACGGCCCGCAAGTCCACCGGCGGAAAGGCGCCGCGCAAACAGCTCGCCACCAAGGCGGCGAGGAAGAGCGCGCCCGCCACCGGAGGCGTCAAGAAGCCCCACCGCTACAGGCCGGGCACCGTCGCCCTGCGAGAAATCAGGCGCTACCAGAAGAGCACAGAGCTGCTCATCCGCAAGCTGCCATTCCAGCGCCTAGTGCGCGAGATCGCCCAGGACTTCAAGACCGACCTGCGCTTCCAGAGCTCCGCAGTCATGGCCCTGCAGGAGGCCAGCGAGGCCTACCTCGTCGGCCTCTTCGAAGACACCAACCTGTGCGCAATCCACGCCAAGCGCGTCACCATCATGCCCAAGGACATCCAGCTCGCGCGCCGCATCCGCGGCGAGCGCGCCTAAACCGCGCCGCGGCACCGCACCGCACAAACAAAAACGGCCCTTTTCAGGGCCACTAACATCTCTCCGTCGCGAGCAAACTTTGTCGGTCGCCTGCCTCTCGCCCCGCAACCCAAAAACAAAACAAAAAACCACCACTTCCCGTCCGTCCGCCACACCCGCTCACTCTGCCTGCCTGCTAGCAGCGCGCAACAATCACACATCATCCCTCCCCGGCGCTCAAAGCGCACAATACCCAACGGCCGACGTCACACCGCACGGGTGGCTGGCCGGCCGCCGCTTTCGTTTCGAAAACAAAAAAAACCCGCACTCCACTCCGACGGCCAACGGCCAGGCAGGCGCGCTCGCTCGCTCTACACGCCACCGAAATCCCCGCCGACTCCTTCCGCATCTCAACGTGCCCCCCGTTGCAAAACATCACACACACACACACACACAAAGGAACAAAACAAAACAAAGACCAGACACGACTCGACAAGACAGACATCCGAGAAGAACGAACGCAGGCAAGCCAACCAACGTATTCAAACAAAACAACGCGACAGAAAACCAACCGTCGGCCGCCGCCACAAACACGGCGACAATCAACCACGACAACAACAACACCGCTTACCGCTACCGCCGCCCACACCCGCCACCGACCCCCGCAATCCAACCACCACGGCACGCAAACAGCATCCCCACGGGCATACAGAAACGCCAGACAGACACCCACACCAAACGCAACACGACAATCAAAACCTTCCCCGACGTGCTTTGATGGCCCTGAGAAGGGCCGTTTTGGGCCGCGCGTCTCTTGCGCGCCACTAGACGACGACGGGGGGTGGGGACGACGGAGTCAAGCGCCAAACCCTTCCATTCCCATCTCTTTCTCCTCTACTCTACTTCTTCTTCTTGGGCGAAGCCTTCGCCTTAGACGGCGTCGTCGCCTTCTTCGGGCGCGGCGCCTTCGGCTTCTTCGTCGGAACCTTGGCGGCCTTCTTCGCCTTCGACGGCGACTTGGCCTTGGCCGGCTTGGCCGCAGCCGCCTTCTTCGCACCCGCGGGAGCGGCCGACGCCGCAGACGCCTTCTTGGCGGCGCCCGCCTTCCGACCGGTCGCCGCCTTCACGCCACCAGCCTTCTTTGCGCCGGCCGCACGGGCGCCCTTCTTCTCCTTGCTGGCCGGAGCGGCGCGCTTCTTCTTGGCACCGCCAGCACGAGCCTTGCCGCCCTCGGCCGCCCCCCCGCCGCCGGCGCCGGCAAGCTTGAACGAGCCGGACGCGCCCTTCCCCTTCGTCTGCACCAGCTCGCCCGCCACGACGGCCGACTTGAGGTACTTCTTGATAAACGGCGCCAGCTTCTCCGCGTCCAGCTTGTAGTGCGCGGCTATGTACTTCTTGATCGCCTGCAGCGACGACCCGCCGCGCTCCTTCAGACTCTTGATGGCGGCCGTCACCATCTCAGAGGTGCGCGGGTGCGCAGGCTTGGCGCGCGGCTTCTTCGCAGACGACGCAGACTTGGCCTTCTTCGTAGTGCCGGTGGCGGCGGGTGCCGCAGCAGTCTCGTTCGTAGCCGCCTGATCTGCCATTTCGACGACGCGCGTAACACACAGCGAGAGCGAGCGGGACGGCAGGCACGCAAGCACAGCACAGCAGCAGAGCAGAGAATCACAAGGCCCAGCCAGTGTCGCGGGCGGGCGCGGACGGCCGAGAGAGCGGCCGCCACTCTGCGCGCCGCCGCGCCGCGCCTCCCGCGCTTGCTACCGCCCAACGTCCGACAGCCTGTGCGGAGCAGCCCCAAACCTGCGCCACAACCGCCCGCGCCTTTCAAACCACCGAGGATGGGGCTACACACAGCCACACCACAGTCGCCAACCAGTCGCCACGGCAGCGCCGCAAACCACGGCCAAACTGCAGCTACCGCGCGCTACAGCCTGGGTCGGCCCGCCGAGAATCGCCGCCCCCGCCCAAATGCCGCCCCCACAGCCCCAGCCGACGACCCGCCACAATGGCCAAACCTTCGGCAAAACTCCCACACCGTCGCCGCGGCAGCCCGGCCAGCGCGGCCGGCGCCACAGCCACACAAGCCGAGGCGTGCGGCGATGACGGCCGTGCAAACGCGCCTCCGCCGCCCCATCGCCTTCCGTCGCCCTCCCGCCGTTTCCCGATCGGCCCGCAGCCGTCGGGCCACATCGCGCGCCGTCCTCCTCCTCTCGCCCGCCAACATTCACAGCCGTTTCTCAACAATTGCCCGCCGCAAACGGACGCCGCCTGCGCAACAGGCGCCGCCGCCCCTCGCCGCTTCCGACCCAACCCCTCGACCGAGGCAAACCGCAATCCGAATCTACAGACCAACCCAATCTGCCGTCAAGCACACACGACAGCCGACCTTACACGTTACGCGTTACACATTACGTTTACACGTCTACGTTAGGTTAGGTTAGGTGGACGTGGGTTAGGTTAAGGGGACTTGGGTTAGGTTAAGCGTCAAACTTAGGTTAAGCATTCAAACACGTCAGGCGTCAGAGGTTAGGTTAGGTTAGGTTACACGTTAGGTTAAGGGGTCGGTGCTAGGTTAAGAAGCGTCAAACGTAGGTTAGAAAAGCGTTCAAACGTGAGGCGTGAGCCGGACAGCTTACCTTACGTAGACGTTAGGGGCTCACAGGCTGAGCTCACCTCGCCACACCACAGGTTAGGTTCGGTTCGGTTCGGTTCGCTCGGCTCAGCGTAAAGCGCCGAGGTCAGGGTTACGTTCGTTCACCTTCGGGCGCCACACTTTCGGTTGAAAGGTCGCGACGGGACGGACGTCGGCAGGCACGCCGCAAACGAACAAAAAAAACGTACAGACGACGTCGGAAACCGCCGACAGACGGGGGAGCAGCACGACCACGACCAGACACCGAGCGCGAACGAGACACACGCGAACCACCCCCACCGGCCAAAGGGCACCACACAACAACCCAGAGCACCACGTGTCGACACCAGAGCAACCCGCCGCTCACGCGACATGGCTGGCACCGAAGGGCAACCGCCCGCAACTGCGCTTTCCGCGCCGGCCCGGATGCACGTCGTGCTACAACAACACCACTACCGTACACAGCCGCTGTTCACAACATCACTATCAATGGCGCGCCCGCGGCTCGCCGCCGTCGCAGTCGCAGCCCCAACGCCAGCACTTTTGCACCACCATTCACACGCACCGCAACACAGCTCGCCGACACAGCCGAACAAAACAAACACCACACAACAACAGCAACAACGCCGCCGCCTCTACTTGTGCCGGCGACCCACCCCGCCGATGGCGCACCTTTCGCCAGCCGGCAATCGACACACACGCACCCACCCACCGGGGCCCAGTGCAAAAAACAAAAAAAAACACACAAAAACAAAAAAATCAAACGACACGGGAAGCGCACACCGCCACTTCGCGCGCACGCCACCAACCAGTCGTCGTCTCAAAATAACAAACACAAACACAATAAACTAACAACTAGGGCAACACAAAACAAAAACGCCTCGCACGAACCGCCCACAAAAAGGACAAGCACACGCACAGCCTCTGCTGACGACCACGACGCAGCGGCACGCTGCTCCTGTCCCGCGCCCCGCGCCCCACTCGATTCACAACTCACGCGACACCGTCAACGACGGGCTCGCTTCCCGCAACCTACCACCTTTCCGCCACGACGCACAGCCCCAGCCCCACCCGACGACGCCCGTGGCAACGACTGCACTTTCACCACCGCCTCCCCCTTCCCCCCCAAAACAACACACACACACACACACACAGCCAGCCAAAAACGCACTCGCGACCCACACATGCACGTGCATCGGCACACGCCAACCAGTCAACGTCGACAACCACACGCAAGGCTCGAAACGAAACCGGCGTCCTTCCACGTTGCCATCAAGCTACGCGACACAAGACACAAGGAACCAACACAACAGCCGGCCCCACTAATTCCCACTCTCACGCCGCAAAAAGCACACCGAAACCGCCAAACGCACGCACATTCCCCTTCGCACCGACACCACCGACCGGCTCGCTACCACACACCTCTCGGCAGCCGTTTCACGCCAATTCGCCACACCGCCCACACAGTCGACAAGCGCCCGCCCTGTACGGCACACGCAACGACGCAGCGCAGCAAAGGGCGCCCGCAACACATACCTCTCCGCCGCCCGACGCGCCAACCGCCACACCACACCGCCAGCCACTCGCAAATTGTGCACTGCCACCAGCCACACGTCCAACACGCCGCGCCGCCTCCGGCCACCCGCCAGGGGGCGCTCACGTCCGCGACAACAGCGCGGCCCGCCGGGCCGGGCCGAACCGAACCGAGCCGCCGCTGCTCTGCACTCGGCACGGCCACACCCTGCTGCAGACCGGGCTCGTCCCTCTGTACGCGTCTGCCTGCGCATCAACACAACACGACCTTTTTTTTTTTTCTCTCTCTACCGCCATCCCTCCTTCTCGCGTTTTACTCGTTGTTGCAGCAGCGGCGCACACCTACACATCCACAGCCCCAGCCGAGCCGGCCTCACCTCAGGGCCCGCCGCCAGCGTCTCCTCCTCGGGCACAGGTGCGGTGCTGTGGCCGCCCATCCAACCGCATTGCTGGCCGTCCAGCCACCAGGCGTTCCCACTGCCGCGAGCCACGCCGCGCACCGACCCTGCTGCAGAAAACGAAGCATAGCCAGAGACCGACCGATACACAAAGCAAGCCGTCGCCTCGCCTCTTGTCCTTCCTGCCTTCCTTCCGCCCCCGCCCTTCTCACACCACCGCCTCTCCACTTTCGCCCACCCCCCCCTCCTTTTCTTTTTTTTTTTTTTTGTTTCTTTCTTTCTTTCTTTCTCTCCTTCCCGCCATGGCGGTTACGGCACCGCCTGCAGCGGCAGATTTTTTGCGCCCACACGCCTACTCCTACCACCATTAACCTTGCCCTGCCCTGCCCATCAACGTCGCAGTCGAACCGACGCGTGCCAACACACTGCCCACGTTCCTTTCTCTTTTCGGCCTACGCCCATTACGCGCCGCCGCCACAGCACCTTCCCTTCCCACAACACACCGACGTCATCACACGCACCCAAAACAGGGGCCACGACCGTGTTCCTCGCCCACTCCCATCCCGCACGGTACGCACATTCCCAACTACTACCGCGCACCCTCCCTTTCCAATCTGTGTGTCTCTGTGTCTGTGTCCTGTCCGCGCGTGACGCCTCTCAACATCCGCCGTCCCCCGTCCCGTTTTCGCCCCCATGCCGTCGTCGCGCCGCCTCCTCCCCGTCCACCGCCGCCCCTGTCCGCCCCGCACCACACCATACACCGCTGCTTGTCCCGGCCGTTGCCACCAAAGGCGCCGACCGCAAACGCGCCACGCCGCAGCCCCCGTGCGTCTCGCGCTCGCTTGCATCTCCGTGCCGACGCTGCCTCTCTTCCCACTCGCACTCGACCTCGACAACACAGTCTTTGGCTCCGCCACTGCGTGTTCCGGTGGTACGCACGCTGCAACACGTATGTATTCATTACCAGAGCGATGGCGAGGCATGACAGCATCTCTGTCTGACCAGAGAGTTCTTTATCGCTGCTAGTCGGCGCTTGGACCGCGCCAGACGACAGTAGTGGCACGCACCGGGTCGCCAGGAACAGTTGTTATATATATTGTAGCGCGAGTCGGGAGAGGTAGTAGTCGGTCGACAGTAGTAGCGGGTCGACGGTTGTACTGAGCGGGCGTCGGCGGCGTGCTCTGCTCGTCTCGCGACTCTGGTCACGGTTCGGGACGATGTATAGTATATTGTGTTATAATCAAAAGGTGGTGTGACGCTGCATTGCGCAAATCTGATAACGTATGTTCATTGTACTTCTTTTGTTCAACAACAAAAGCCCCACTATTACTTTTTTTCTAAAGTAACTTTTGTCTCTTAACGAAAAACATTCACTTTTTAAAGACTACTTCCTATGGCATTTCCCTCCAAGGAGTGCAATTAATTACCAGCCAGCACTCATTCATTGCACACAGCTGTGTAAGGGGTATCTACAATTGAGGAGCGGATATAAATGCAATTTTTTGTTTTTTTTTTTTTTTGTGTGTGTGTGTTGTAACCTCCCAGCAAAATTTAAAATAATGGACAATGTTATTTACGGATGCTAATGGACATTGCGCTAATTGTAACCTCGCCCACAATGAGAGGTATTGAAAATGGCAACAAAAATGTGAAATTCGCAATCTGACTCAAATATAAAGTCTTCACACAACATTTACAAACGTCCGTTCAGTGACAAGAAACTTCAATTAAACCGAAATATCGGTCTTTGGCCCTGTGCAAAACAATCAGAATTAAAGTCTTACCTCCGAATAAATGGATGTCACATTTCTGCTCTGGTTGTTGCGCAGCGCTTGGAGGAACTGCATTTGCAAATAATAATATTCTCTTTTTTTGTGATTTTAGTGACATTTTTCTTCAAAGCAGTGGAATGAAATGTGAAGTGCAACGAACTCTTTAGTTCAATAACAAATTAAATGTTTGAAAAATGCTTTTGAAATAAAAATTATTATTGGGGAACTTGTTGGAGAATAATTACACTTTTTCATTATCTAATGATTATATTAATTAACAGTATACCTTATTCACCATCTTGACCAGTGTTGCCGACCACCTACATCACACAACCGCACTCGGCTGCTACTACTGACCGACCGCTCTGCATGACGACTATTAGCGTACTGCACGCGACGACTACTGACAGAGTACAGCCCTCAACTACACAGAGCTACGGACTCGCAACGACTACTGACAGACAGACTGACTGACTGAGAACCGCTCGCAACACTC
Source organism: Schistocerca serialis cubense (assembly GCF_023864345.2). Classification (NCBI taxonomy): domain Eukaryota; kingdom Metazoa; phylum Arthropoda; class Insecta; order Orthoptera; family Acrididae; genus Schistocerca; species Schistocerca serialis. The sequence goes on along the minus strand of NW_026047762.1, from coordinate 26,874 downwards.
GCGCAGTCCAGCGCAAACTCTCTGGTCACAGATGCTACAACGTCTCGCCATCGCTACTATGTTACATACGTGTTTCAGTGTCTTTTTCATTGGGGTAACGATCTTTGGCTCTTTTTATTCTGAATACAGGGCCAAAGGTCAACGCTGCTGCCCTTATACAATTTATCAGGTTTCATTATGTCTGTTGCAATGTTACATACGGTTCACTCTTTCATTAATATTACCGTTGGGTTTGTTTTGTAGGGACGTTAACATTCTGGCACATTTTTATTATCATCGGACTCTCTGCTATTTGTGCAGGGAGGTTATACCTGGGTCCATTTCCATTTCCATTTACATTTTAATATTGATAGACTTTTTGTTTTCTTTTTTGTTTCTTGTTGTTTTTCCTTCTTTTTTTTTGTTGTTTTTTTTTTTTTTGTTTTGTTTTTCCCGCTCTCACCACCACCGCCGCATCACGCCTTCCGTTTTCTTGGTTTCTTTTCTGTTCTTCAACTGCTTCAACATCACCGCGCCCCATTTCCACACCACAGCCATCAGCCTCCAAGACGGGCGGGCGCAGTGTGCCATTTCCGGCGCACAAGCACACCCGTACGGTACTCTCCTCGCCCCCACGCCACCAACAACACAGCGACCACGCGGCTTTCAGGCATGGCACGGCACGGCACGGCACGGCACGGCACGGCACGGCACGGCACGGCACCGGCGAAATGCGCCGCCCCCGCCCCTCCGCGCATCCGTCCGTCTCGCCACGTTCACTGACAGCCGCGTCTGCGGCTACACCACGACAACCACAACACAACACCGCTCCCCTCCCTGGCAACTCACATTGTTTTTCTCCTCCTCTTTTGCACAAACCACAACGCCGAGCACAGGCGCAAGCCACCCACACCGCGCCCCTCCCCGTCCCGTCTTTGGCCGCCGCTCCTCGTTTCCTCGTTTGCCCCCTCCCATCTCCCGAAATGCCATGCCAGCAGCGTTACGCATGCCCCTCCCCTGTCCACACAACACTACCGCCTAACGAACAGCCTTTTCCGGGCCACATCCAGGGCACGCCCACCTCCAAACACTGCCAATTCACGGACGCACACACTCACTCACTTTCTCGACACCTTTCTGTACGGAGGGTGCGTCATCTCGACCGTGACAGAGTGACGGCAACTATCGACGATCCATTTCCCCCCACTGGTAAAACATGTCCACTAACACCTACATACATCATTCAAGTACACAGACAATAGCATACACACAATGGGAGGGCACACGAACATGGACGGCACGGCACTGTCATACACTCTTCCTCAGAACCATATCAACAAACGTTACGTACATCCGGGAAAGCGAAAGCGAACGCGAAAGCGAAAGCAAAAGCAAAAGCAAAGGCAAAGCCCAATGCAGCCGTCAAAGGTAACGTTCACCACGGCAGACACTTGCAGCCGCGCCGCCGTTAAACGCATTTCAGTGCGGCTCCAATACGCCTCCGACACGGGAACGTTCCGTTGCTCTACGAATGCGTTTCTCCCCTTTTTCCCTTCCTCTCTCTTTTGCCCCCCCCCCTCCTTGCACTCTCGCCTCATTCCTCACGTTCTGCCCAGACATTCGACCGATCAAAGTCAACCTTTCGTTACCGTTCTCAGCGCGACGGTGTACAACAGTATGACGGGTGTGCCCAAGACTTCGGTTCAGTTGCGTGACGCCGGTCTATCGCGCCGATCGACAGTTACTCAGGGGGCGACGGATCGGACCACGTCACCGACACACAAAACACTTTCAAACAAACAAATACATACCGGATGGACACAGACAAACACGTGTACAGACATTCGCCAAACAAACGACCGCCGCCGCCGCCGTCGTCGTCTAGCGTGCATCTTGAATGACGACATCGGTGTGCGTGCGTCGTACGCAATCAGTCAGACACGGCTATCAAACATCAGAGTCGAATGGTACATCATCGTGCGTGTCGCCGTACACGTACAGTACAATACAACAACAATGCGTCTTAATGGCACGTTCATTTCAACGTCACTCACACACCTCCACGCTGCAGTTACGTCGCACCATTGTCAAACTCGGCGTACAGCAAAGGGAATAGTGGGCGGCAAAAAAAACCAAACAAAAACATTTCACATTTCACCCTCGCCATGTATGATGTGCAAAAAAACAAACCCGCAAACGGCCGTCGTTACGGTGACACAAAAGTCGCCGATCACACTGTCCCCCCCTCGCAGACGGGTCTCACACACACACACACACACCAACAACACCAATGGGTCAAAAACCACGCCAACGAGGCGTGCCACCATTCCACGCCACGGCGACCAACCTCGTGGCCGTACCCCGCGCAACACGCTTTGACGCGCCCCCCCACCCACAATCAAAATGCACACACACACATCACAGCCGTCCACACAAACAACAACAATTCCGCCCTTCCCGCAAAAGGCAAGTTGGTGGCCCTGAAAAGGGCCGTTTTGCCGCTCTCGCAACGGAGGAGCCTTCTCCATCCTTCCTTCCATTCCAGAGCCACCTCCTTACTTGGAGCTCGTGTACTTGGTCACCGCCTTCGTGCCCTCGCTCACGGCGTGCTTGGCCAGCTCGCCAGGCAGCAACAGCCGCACAGCGGTCTGGATCTCGCGGGACGTGATGGTCGAGCGCTTGTTGTAGTGCGCCAGGCGAGAAGCCTCGGCCGCAATGCGCTCGAAAATGTCGTTCACGAAGCTGTTCATGATGCTCATCGCCTTCGACGAGATGCCCGTGTCAGGGTGCACCTGCTTCAGCACCTTGTAGATGTAGATGGCATAGCTCTCCTTCCTCTTGCGCTTCTTCTTCTTGTCGCCCTTCGAAATGTTCTTCTGCGCCTTGCCAGCCTTCTTGGCGGCCTTCCCGCTAGTCTTGGGCGGCATCTCGAACCAACGTACGGCAGCAGCAACACCAGTAGCAAGCGCTCCGCTCTAGTCAGCGTCTCCCCACACAGTGGCACCCGCCGCCAGCCGCCGCCGCACCTTTACCAGCTCGCCCTGTTGCGGCCGCCGACCAATGGGGCGCGCGCGCAACCGGCCGCCGCACCCGAGCCCATAAAGCACCCCCACCCCGGCTGGCGCTCTACCCGCTGCTGAACCCCTCGTCCACTCTCCCCCCTCGGCACGGCCTGACCGTGTACTTGGCCCTCGTCCGGCCGGTACTCGAGTACGCCGCCGTGGTGTGGGGGAATGCTGCTCCATCGCACGTTGCGATGCTCCAGCGTGTCCAAAATCGGGCGCTGCGACTCGCACTTCACAAGCCGCCTCGGTACCCCACGAGACTGCTTCATGAGGAAGCTGGCGTCCCGTTGCTACGGGATCGCATCAGGCAGTCCGCCAGGGTGTTCTATGCCTCTGCAGGACACTCTGGCAGTCATCTTATACGTGGACTGGGACACCAAGTCCACCGCAGGCCAACCACGCGCTGGCCTGATCTGCTGCGGGAGTAGCTTCTCCTGCAGCAGCTATGACGCATTTAAAGCAGCGTCCGCCCTCACGTGGGCGCTCACATAGGCCAAACCAACAGTGAGGCCACACAACAGCTCTAGAGGTCCAAACAGGAACAGCAGCTTCGCTGCTTAGCCTGTCCCTCCTCCTGGTAGATGAAACCAGTGAATTGCAGTGCAGTGCAGTGCAGTGCGCCGGCACGCACTCCGCTGCTCGACTCGCTGCCGCTCGCACCGGTCGTTTTCGTTTCCGTTTCGTGTGCACCGTCGCTAGCCCATCGCCATGTCCGGACGCGGAAAGGGAGGCAAAGTCAAGGGCAAGTCAAAGTCCCGCTCAAGCAGGGCTGGGCTCCAGTTCCCGGTCGGCAGAATCCACCGCCTCCTGCGCAAGGGAAACTACGCAGAGCGCGTCGGCGCCGGGGCGCCCGTCTACCTCGCCGCCGTCATGGAGTACCTCGCGGCTGAGGTGCTCGAGCTGGCCGGAAACGCGGCCCGCGACAACAAGAAGACGCGCATCATCCCGCGCCACCTGCAGCTTGCCATCCGCAACGACGAGGAGCTCAACAAGCTCCTGTCGGGCGTCACCATCGCACAGGGTGGTGTCCTGCCCAACATCCAGGCCGTCCTGCTGCCAAAGAAGACCGAGAAGAAGGCCTAAAGGAGGCCAGGCAATCGCAGCGCCGCGTGCTCCCCTGCACGCAACGCGCTTTGCCGGCTCGGCTCGGCCCACAACAATCGGCCCTTTTCAGGGCCACCACACACACCTACGTCCAAAGCAAAATTTCAGTCGTCCTCGCCGCACCTTGTTTTGTTTTAACTTTGCACTGTCACAGCACAGCCGCCGCCGGCGCACGTCCGCCATCTTGTCGTCCACACAGCCCGTGTGGCCCAACACACACACATTTTGCACGGTCGCAGTCGCCTTCCAAACCGACAACGGCAGCAATAATGACCATTGTTAAAGGGAGGCGTGTCGACACACCGCCCTCCACTCCCGCGCGCAACGGCCGTCGACACGAACGAAACAGCTGATCCGGCCGCCTATGCCCACACGCCTTGCCTCGGAAACCCCAACGCCGCCGCAAACAAACACACAGAGACAAACCACGCAAGCAAATAATCACCGCCTCTCGCACAACAACACACAGCCCGCCATCTCCGTCGCGATCGATACAAAGACACACAAACGAAGCAGCTCCACACACAGCCAGCCACATGACACGTTTCCTTTCCTTCTCCCCTCCCAGTCACATCACGTCGCTCAAACGGAAAGAAAGAAAGAAAGAAACAAACAAACAAACAACACAGCGCACACACGCAGCAACAACAACACAGACTCTTTCGCACTTTTCAACTTCCGAACAGTGTGGTGGCCCTGAAAAGGGCCGTTTTCTAGTCTCTCCCACCCACAAGCACGGCCGCGGGAAGGCCAGCGCCCGCTGCGACGCAGCCTAACCGCCGAAACCGTACAGGGTGCGCCCCTGCCTCTTCAGGGCGTACACCACGTCCATGGCCGTCACAGTCTTGCGCTTGGCGTGCTCAGTGTACGTCACCGCGTCGCGGATCACGTTCTCCAGGAACACCTTCAGCACCCCGCGGGTCTCCTCGTAGATCAGACCAGAGATGCGCTTCACGCCGCCCCTGCGAGCCAGGCGGCGGATGGCGGGCTTCGTGATGCCCTGGATGTTGTCGCGCAACACCTTGCGGTGCCGCTTGGCGCCACCCTTGCCGAGCCCCTTTCCTCCCTTGCCGCGGCCTGTCATCCTTCCTTCCTCGGGCAAAGCAAAACGTGCACAAACAGCAGCTGCAGCGGCTGGCGAGTCGGCTACGGTCTGCGCCCAGCGCGCCCGCCGCCCCCCTATATAGACTCTGGCCCGCCCTCCCCCCACCACGCGCAACCGAGGGCATATAAGCGCAGCACGGAGGCGCGCGGGCCCGTTGTCAAGGCAGCACCGGACGCCGCGCCGCACCTAACCTCCACGCACGCCGCTCCGCTACCGCTACCGCTACCGCCATGGCCCGCACAAAGCAAACGGCCCGCAAGTCCACCGGCGGAAAGGCGCCGCGCAAACAGCTCGCCACCAAGGCGGCGAGGAAGAGCGCGCCCGCCACCGGAGGCGTCAAGAAGCCCCACCGCTACAGGCCGGGCACCGTCGCCCTGCGAGAAATCAGGCGCTACCAGAAGAGCACAGAGCTGCTCATCCGCAAGCTGCCATTCCAGCGCCTAGTGCGCGAGATCGCCCAGGACTTCAAGACCGACCTGCGCTTCCAGAGCTCCGCAGTCATGGCCCTGCAGGAGGCCAGCGAGGCCTACCTCGTCGGCCTCTTCGAAGACACCAACCTGTGCGCAATCCACGCCAAGCGCGTCACCATCATGCCCAAGGACATCCAGCTCGCGCGCCGCATCCGCGGCGAGCGCGCCTAAACCGCGCCGCGGCACCGCACCGCACAAACAAAAACGGCCCTTTTCAGGGCCACTAACATCTCTCCGTCGCGAGCAAACTTTGTCGGTCGCCTGCCTCTCGCCCCGCAACCCAAAAACAAAACAAAAAACCACCACTTCCCGTCCGTCCGCCACACCCGCTCACTCTGCCTGCCTGCTAGCAGCGCGCAACAATCACACATCATCCCTCCCCGGCGCTCAAAGCGCACAATACCCAACGGCCGACGTCACACCGCACGGGTGGCTGGCCGGCCGCCGCTTTCGTTTCGAAAACAAAAAAAACCCGCACTCCACTCCGACGGCCAACGGCCAGGCAGGCGCGCTCGCTCGCTCTACACGCCACCGAAATCCCCGCCGACTCCTTCCGCATCTCAACGTGCCCCCCGTTGCAAAACATCACACACACACACACACACAAAGGAACAAAACAAAACAAAGACCAGACACGACTCGACAAGACAGACATCCGAGAAGAACGAACGCAGGCAAGCCAACCAACGTATTCAAACAAAACAACGCGACAGAAAACCAACCGTCGGCCGCCGCCACAAACACGGCGACAATCAACCACGACAACAACAACACCGCTTACCGCTACCGCCGCCCACACCCGCCACCGACCCCCGCAATCCAACCACCACGGCACGCAAACAGCATCCCCACGGGCATACAGAAACGCCAGACAGACACCCACACCAAACGCAACACGACAATCAAAACCTTCCCCGACGTGCTTTGATGGCCCTGAGAAGGGCCGTTTTGGGCCGCGCGTCTCTTGCGCGCCACTAGACGACGACGGGGGGTGGGGACGACGGAGTCAAGCGCCAAACCCTTCCATTCCCATCTCTTTCTCCTCTACTCTACTTCTTCTTCTTGGGCGAAGCCTTCGCCTTAGACGGCGTCGTCGCCTTCTTCGGGCGCGGCGCCTTCGGCTTCTTCGTCGGAACCTTGGCGGCCTTCTTCGCCTTCGACGGCGACTTGGCCTTGGCCGGCTTGGCCGCAGCCGCCTTCTTCGCACCCGCGGGAGCGGCCGACGCCGCAGACGCCTTCTTGGCGGCGCCCGCCTTCCGACCGGTCGCCGCCTTCACGCCACCAGCCTTCTTTGCGCCGGCCGCACGGGCGCCCTTCTTCTCCTTGCTGGCCGGAGCGGCGCGCTTCTTCTTGGCACCGCCAGCACGAGCCTTGCCGCCCTCGGCCGCCCCCCCGCCGCCGGCGCCGGCAAGCTTGAACGAGCCGGACGCGCCCTTCCCCTTCGTCTGCACCAGCTCGCCCGCCACGACGGCCGACTTGAGGTACTTCTTGATAAACGGCGCCAGCTTCTCCGCGTCCAGCTTGTAGTGCGCGGCTATGTACTTCTTGATCGCCTGCAGCGACGACCCGCCGCGCTCCTTCAGACTCTTGATGGCGGCCGTCACCATCTCAGAGGTGCGCGGGTGCGCAGGCTTGGCGCGCGGCTTCTTCGCAGACGACGCAGACTTGGCCTTCTTCGTAGTGCCGGTGGCGGCGGGTGCCGCAGCAGTCTCGTTCGTAGCCGCCTGATCTGCCATTTCGACGACGCGCGTAACACACAGCGAGAGCGAGCGGGACGGCAGGCACGCAAGCACAGCACAGCAGCAGAGCAGAGAATCACAAGGCCCAGCCAGTGTCGCGGGCGGGCGCGGACGGCCGAGAGAGCGGCCGCCACTCTGCGCGCCGCCGCGCCGCGCCTCCCGCGCTTGCTACCGCCCAACGTCCGACAGCCTGTGCGGAGCAGCCCCAAACCTGCGCCACAACCGCCCGCGCCTTTCAAACCACCGAGGATGGGGCTACACACAGCCACACCACAGTCGCCAACCAGTCGCCACGGCAGCGCCGCAAACCACGGCCAAACTGCAGCTACCGCGCGCTACAGCCTGGGTCGGCCCGCCGAGAATCGCCGCCCCCGCCCAAATGCCGCCCCCACAGCCCCAGCCGACGACCCGCCACAATGGCCAAACCTTCGGCAAAACTCCCACACCGTCGCCGCGGCAGCCCGGCCAGCGCGGCCGGCGCCACAGCCACACAAGCCGAGGCGTGCGGCGATGACGGCCGTGCAAACGCGCCTCCGCCGCCCCATCGCCTTCCGTCGCCCTCCCGCCGTTTCCCGATCGGCCCGCAGCCGTCGGGCCACATCGCGCGCCGTCCTCCTCCTCTCGCCCGCCAACATTCACAGCCGTTTCTCAACAATTGCCCGCCGCAAACGGACGCCGCCTGCGCAACAGGCGCCGCCGCCCCTCGCCGCTTCCGACCCAACCCCTCGACCGAGGCAAACCGCAATCCGAATCTACAGACCAACCCAATCTGCCGTCAAGCACACACGACAGCCGACCTTACACGTTACGCGTTACACATTACGTTTACACGTCTACGTTAGGTTAGGTTAGGTGGACGTGGGTTAGGTTAAGGGGACTTGGGTTAGGTTAAGCGTCAAACTTAGGTTAAGCATTCAAACACGTCAGGCGTCAGAGGTTAGGTTAGGTTAGGTTACACGTTAGGTTAAGGGGTCGGTGCTAGGTTAAGAAGCGTCAAACGTAGGTTAGAAAAGCGTTCAAACGTGAGGCGTGAGCCGGACAGCTTACCTTACGTAGACGTTAGGGGCTCACAGGCTGAGCTCACCTCGCCACACCACAGGTTAGGTTCGGTTCGGTTCGGTTCGCTCGGCTCAGCGTAAAGCGCCGAGGTCAGGGTTACGTTCGTTCACCTTCGGGCGCCACACTTTCGGTTGAAAGGTCGCGACGGGACGGACGTCGGCAGGCACGCCGCAAACGAACAAAAAAAACGTACAGACGACGTCGGAAACCGCCGACAGACGGGGGAGCAGCACGACCACGACCAGACACCGAGCGCGAACGAGACACACGCGAACCACCCCCACCGGCCAAAGGGCACCACACAACAACCCAGAGCACCACGTGTCGACACCAGAGCAACCCGCCGCTCACGCGACATGGCTGGCACCGAAGGGCAACCGCCCGCAACTGCGCTTTCCGCGCCGGCCCGGATGCACGTCGTGCTACAACAACACCACTACCGTACACAGCCGCTGTTCACAACATCACTATCAATGGCGCGCCCGCGGCTCGCCGCCGTCGCAGTCGCAGCCCCAACGCCAGCACTTTTGCACCACCATTCACACGCACCGCAACACAGCTCGCCGACACAGCCGAACAAAACAAACACCACACAACAACAGCAACAACGCCGCCGCCTCTACTTGTGCCGGCGACCCACCCCGCCGATGGCGCACCTTTCGCCAGCCGGCAATCGACACACACGCACCCACCCACCGGGGCCCAGTGCAAAAAACAAAAAAAAACACACAAAAACAAAAAAATCAAACGACACGGGAAGCGCACACCGCCACTTCGCGCGCACGCCACCAACCAGTCGTCGTCTCAAAATAACAAACACAAACACAATAAACTAACAACTAGGGCAACACAAAACAAAAACGCCTCGCACGAACCGCCCACAAAAAGGACAAGCACACGCACAGCCTCTGCTGACGACCACGACGCAGCGGCACGCTGCTCCTGTCCCGCGCCCCGCGCCCCACTCGATTCACAACTCACGCGACACCGTCAACGACGGGCTCGCTTCCCGCAACCTACCACCTTTCCGCCACGACGCACAGCCCCAGCCCCACCCGACGACGCCCGTGGCAACGACTGCACTTTCACCACCGCCTCCCCCTTCCCCCCCAAAACAACACACACACACACACACACAGCCAGCCAAAAACGCACTCGCGACCCACACATGCACGTGCATCGGCACACGCCAACCAGTCAACGTCGACAACCACACGCAAGGCTCGAAACGAAACCGGCGTCCTTCCACGTTGCCATCAAGCTACGCGACACAAGACACAAGGAACCAACACAACAGCCGGCCCCACTAATTCCCACTCTCACGCCGCAAAAAGCACACCGAAACCGCCAAACGCACGCACATTCCCCTTCGCACCGACACCACCGACCGGCTCGCTACCACACACCTCTCGGCAGCCGTTTCACGCCAATTCGCCACACCGCCCACACAGTCGACAAGCGCCCGCCCTGTACGGCACACGCAACGACGCAGCGCAGCAAAGGGCGCCCGCAACACATACCTCTCCGCCGCCCGACGCGCCAACCGCCACACCACACCGCCAGCCACTCGCAAATTGTGCACTGCCACCAGCCACACGTCCAACACGCCGCGCCGCCTCCGGCCACCCGCCAGGGGGCGCTCACGTCCGCGACAACAGCGCGGCCCGCCGGGCCGGGCCGAACCGAACCGAGCCGCCGCTGCTCTGCACTCGGCACGGCCACACCCTGCTGCAGACCGGGCTCGTCCCTCTGTACGCGTCTGCCTGCGCATCAACACAACACGACCTTTTTTTTTTTTCTCTCTCTACCGCCATCCCTCCTTCTCGCGTTTTACTCGTTGTTGCAGCAGCGGCGCACACCTACACATCCACAGCCCCAGCCGAGCCGGCCTCACCTCAGGGCCCGCCGCCAGCGTCTCCTCCTCGGGCACAGGTGCGGTGCTGTGGCCGCCCATCCAACCGCATTGCTGGCCGTCCAGCCACCAGGCGTTCCCACTGCCGCGAGCCACGCCGCGCACCGACCCTGCTGCAGAAAACGAAGCATAGCCAGAGACCGACCGATACACAAAGCAAGCCGTCGCCTCGCCTCTTGTCCTTCCTGCCTTCCTTCCGCCCCCGCCCTTCTCACACCACCGCCTCTCCACTTTCGCCCACCCCCCCCTCCTTTTCTTTTTTTTTTTTTTTGTTTCTTTCTTTCTTTCTTTCTCTCCTTCCCGCCATGGCGGTTACGGCACCGCCTGCAGCGGCAGATTTTTTGCGCCCACACGCCTACTCCTACCACCATTAACCTTGCCCTGCCCTGCCCATCAACGTCGCAGTCGAACCGACGCGTGCCAACACACTGCCCACGTTCCTTTCTCTTTTCGGCCTACGCCCATTACGCGCCGCCGCCACAGCACCTTCCCTTCCCACAACACACCGACGTCATCACACGCACCCAAAACAGGGGCCACGACCGTGTTCCTCGCCCACTCCCATCCCGCACGGTACGCACATTCCCAACTACTACCGCGCACCCTCCCTTTCCAATCTGTGTGTCTCTGTGTCTGTGTCCTGTCCGCGCGTGACGCCTCTCAACATCCGCCGTCCCCCGTCCCGTTTTCGCCCCCATGCCGTCGTCGCGCCGCCTCCTCCCCGTCCACCGCCGCCCCTGTCCGCCCCGCACCACACCATACACCGCTGCTTGTCCCGGCCGTTGCCACCAAAGGCGCCGACCGCAAACGCGCCACGCCGCAGCCCCCGTGCGTCTCGCGCTCGCTTGCATCTCCGTGCCGACGCTGCCTCTCTTCCCACTCGCACTCGACCTCGACAACACAGTCTTTGGCTCCGCCACTGCGTGTTCCGGTGGTACGCACGCTGCAACACGTATGTATTCATTACCAGAGCGATGGCGAGGCATGACAGCATCTCTGTCTGACCAGAGAGTTCTTTATCGCTGCTAGTCGGCGCTTGGACCGCGCCAGACGACAGTAGTGGCACGCACCGGGTCGCCAGGAACAGTTGTTATATATATTGTAGCGCGAGTCGGGAGAGGTAGTAGTCGGTCGACAGTAGTAGCGGGTCGACGGTTGTACTGAGCGGGCGTCGGCGGCGTGCTCTGCTCGTCTCGCGACTCTGGTCACGGTTCGGGACGATGTATAGTATATTGTGTTATAATCAAAAGGTGGTGTGACGCTGCATTGCGCAAATCTGATAACGTATGTTCATTGTACTTCTTTTGTTCAACAACAAAAGCCCCACTATTACTTTTTTTCTAAAGTAACTTTTGTCTCTTAACGAAAAACATTCACTTTTTAAAGACTACTTCCTATGGCATTTCCCTCCAAGGAGTGCAATTAATTACCAGCCAGCACTCATTCATTGCACACAGCTGTGTAAGGGGTATCTACAATTGAGGAGCGGATATAAATGCAATTTTTTGTTTTTTTTTTTTTTTGTGTGTGTGTGTTGTAACCTCCCAGCAAAATTTAAAATAATGGACAATGTTATTTACGGATGCTAATGGACATTGCGCTAATTGTAACCTCGCCCACAATGAGAGGTATTGAAAATGGCAACAAAAATGTGAAATTCGCAATCTGACTCAAATATAAAGTCTTCACACAACATTTACAAACGTCCGTTCAGTGACAAGAAACTTCAATTAAACCGAAATATCGGTCTTTGGCCCTGTGCAAAACAATCAGAATTAAAGTCTTACCTCCGAATAAATGGATGTCACATTTCTGCTCTGGTTGTTGCGCAGCGCTTGGAGGAACTGCATTTGCAAATAATAATATTCTCTTTTTTTGTGATTTTAGTGACATTTTTCTTCAAAGCAGTGGAATGAAATGTGAAGTGCAACGAACTCTTTAGTTCAATAACAAATTAAATGTTTGAAAAATGCTTTTGAAATAAAAATTATTATTGGGGAACTTGTTGGAGAATAATTACACTTTTTCATTATCTAATGATTATATTAATTAACAGTATACCTTATTCACCATCTTGACCAGTGTTGCCGACCACCTACATCACACAACCGCACTCGGCTGCTACTACTGACCGACCGCTCTGCATGACGACTATTAGCGTACTGCACGCGACGACTACTGACAGAGTACAGCCCTCAACTACACAGAGCTACGGACTCGCAACGACTACTGACAGACAGACTGACTGACTGAGAACCGCTCGCAACACTCGCGCAGTCCAGCGCAAACTCTCTGGTCACAGATGCTACAACGTCTCGCCATCGCTACTATGTTACATACGTGTTTCAGTGTCTTTTTCATTGGGGTAACGATCTTTGGCTCTTTTTATTCTGAATACAGGGCCAAAGGTCAACGCTGCTGCCCTTATACAATTTATCAGGTTTCATTATGTCTGTTGCAATGTTACATACGGTTCACTCTTTCATTAATATTACCGTTGGGTTTGTTTTGTAGGGACGTTAACATTCTGGCACATTTTTATTATCATCGGACTCTCTGCTATTTGTGCAGGGAGGTTATACCTGGGTCCATTTCCATTTCCATTTACATTTTAATATTGATAGACTTTTTGTTTTCTTTTTTGTTTCTTGTTGTTTTTCCTTCTTTTTTTTTGTTGTTTTTTTTTTTTTTGTTTTGTTTTTCCCGCTCTCACCACCACCGCCGCATCACGCCTTCCGTTTTCTTGGTTTCTTTTCTGTTCTTCAACTGCTTCAACATCACCGCGCCCCATTTCCACACCACAGCCATCAGCCTCCAAGACGGGCGGGCGCAGTGTGCCATTTCCGGCGCACAAGCACACCCGTACGGTACTCTCCTCGCCCCCACGCCACCAACAACACAGCGACCACGCGGCTTTCAGGCATGGCACGGCACGGCACGGCACGGCACGGCACGGCACGGCACGGCACGGCACCGGCGAAATGCGCCGCCCCCGCCCCTCCGCGCATCCGTCCGTCTCGCCACGTTCACTGACAGCCGCGTCTGCGGCTACACCACGACAACCACAACACAACACCGCTCCCCTCCCTGGCAACTCACATTGTTTTTCTCCTCCTCTTTTGCACAAACCACAACGCCGAGCACAGGCGCAAGCCACCCACACCGCGCCCCTCCCCGTCCCGTCTTTGGCCGCCGCTCCTCGTTTCCTCGTTTGCCCCCTCCCATCTCCCGAAATGCCATGCCAGCAGCGTTACGCATGCCCCTCCCCTGTCCACACAACACTACCGCCTAACGAACAGCCTTTTCCGGGCCACATCCAGGGCACGCCCACCTCCAAACACTGCCAATTCACGGACGCACACACTCACTCACTTTCTCGACACCTTTCTGTACGGAGGGTGCGTCATCTCGACCGTGACAGAGTGACGGCAACTATCGACGATCCATTTCCCCCCACTGGTAAAACATGTCCACTAACACCTACATACATCATTCAAGTACACAGACAATAGCATACACACAATGGGAGGGCACACGAACATGGACGGCACGGCACTGTCATACACTCTTCCTCAGAACCATATCAACAAACGTTACGTACATCCGGGAAAGCGAAAGCGAACGCGAAAGCGAAAGCAAAAGCAAAAGCAAAGGCAAAGCCCAATGCAGCCGTCAAAGGTAACGTTCACCACGGCAGACACTTGCAGCCGCGCCGCCGTTAAACGCATTTCAGTGCGGCTCCAATACGCCTCCGACACGGGAACGTTCCGTTGCTCTACGAATGCGTTTCTCCCCTTTTTCCCTTCCTCTCTCTTTTGCCCCCCCCCCTCCTTGCACTCTCGCCTCATTCCTCACGTTCTGCCCAGACATTCGACCGATCAAAGTCAACCTTTCGTTACCGTTCTCAGCGCGACGGTGTACAACAGTATGACGGGTGTGCCCAAGACTTCGGTTCAGTTGCGTGACGCCGGTCTATCGCGCCGATCGACAGTTACTCAGGGGGCGACGGATCGGACCACGTCACCGACACACAAAACACTTTCAAACAAACAAATACATACCGGATGGACACAGACAAACACGTGTACAGACATTCGCCAAACAAACGACCGCCGCCGCCGCCGTCGTCGTCTAGCGTGCATCTTGAATGACGACATCGGTGTGCGTGCGTCGTACGCAATCAGTCAGACACGGCTATCAAACATCAGAGTCGAATGGTACATCATCGTGCGTGTCGCCGTACACGTACAGTACAATACAACAACAATGCGTCTTAATGGCACGTTCATTTCAACGTCACTCACACACCTCCACGCTGCAGTTACGTCGCACCATTGTCAAACTCGGCGTACAGCAAAGGGAATAGTGGGCGGCAAAAAAAACCAAACAAAAACATTTCACATTTCACCCTCGCCATGTATGATGTGCAAAAAAACAAACCCGCAAACGGCCGTCGTTACGGTGACACAAAAGTCGCCGATCACACTGTCCCCCCCTCGCAGACGGGTCTCACACACACACACACACACCAACAACACCAATGGGTCAAAAACCACGCCAACGAGGCGTGCCACCATTCCACGCCACGGCGACCAACCTCGTGGCCGTACCCCGCGCAACACGCTTTGACGCGCCCCCCCACCCACAATCAAAATGCACACACACACATCACAGCCGTCCACACAAACAACAACAATTCCGCCCTTCCCGCAAAAGGCAAGTTGGTGGCCCTGAAAAGGGCCGTTTTGCCGCTCTCGCAACGGAGGAGCCTTCTCCATCCTTCCTTCCATTCCAGAGCCACCTCCTTACTTGGAGCTCGTGTACTTGGTCACCGCCTTCGTGCCCTCGCTCACGGCGTGCTTGGCCAGCTCGCCAGGCAGCAACAGCCGCACAGCGGTCTGGATCTCGCGGGACGTGATGGTCGAGCGCTTGTTGTAGTGCGCCAGGCGAGAAGCCTCGGCCGCAATGCGCTCGAAAATGTCGTTCACGAAGCTGTTCATGATGCTCATCGCCTTCGACGAGATGCCCGTGTCAGGGTGCACCTGCTTCAGCACCTTGTAGATGTAGATGGCATAGCTCTCCTTCCTCTTGCGCTTCTTCTTCTTGTCGCCCTTCGAAATGTTCTTCTGCGCCTTGCCAGCCTTCTTGGCGGCCTTCCCGCTAGTCTTGGGCGGCATCTCGAACCAACGTACGGCAGCAGCAACACCAGTAGCAAGCGCTCCGCTCTAGTCAGCGTCTCCCCACACAGTGGCACCCGCCGCCAGCCGCCGCCGCACCTTTACCAGCTCGCCCTGTTGCGGCCGCCGACCAATGGGGCGCGCGCGCAACCGGCCGCCGCACCCGAGCCCATAAAGCACCCCCACCCCGGCTGCGCCGGCACGCACTCCGCTGCTCGACTCGCTGCCGCTCGCACCGGTCGTTTTCGTTTCCGTTTCGTGTGCACCGTCGCTAGCCCATCGCCATGTCCGGACGCGGAAAGGGAGGCAAAGTCAAGGGCAAGTCAAAGTCCCGCTCAAGCAGGGCTGGGCTCCAGTTCCCGGTCGGCAGAATCCACCGCCTCCTGCGCAAGGGAAACTACGCAGAGCGCGTCGGCGCCGGGGCGCCCGTCTACCTCGCCGCCGTCATGGAGTACCTCGCGGCTGAGGTGCTCGAGCTGGCCGGAAACGCGGCCCGCGACAACAAGAAGACGCGCATCATCCCGCGCCACCTGCAGCTTGCCATCCGCAACGACGAGGAGCTCAACAAGCTCCTGTCGGGCGTCACCATCGCACAGGGTGGTGTCCTGCCCAACATCCAGGCCGTCCTGCTGCCAAAGAAGACCGAGAAGAAGGCCTAAAGGAGGCCAGGCAATCGCAGCGCCGCGTGCTCCCCTGCACGCAACGCGCTTTGCCGGCTCGGCTCGGCCCACAACAATCGGCCCTTTTCAGGGCCACCACACACACCTACGTCCAAAGCAAAATTTCAGTCGTCCTCGCCGCACCTTGTTTTGTTTTAACTTTGCACTGTCACAGCACAGCCGCCGCCGGCGCACGTCCGCCATCTTGTCGTCCACACAGCCCGTGTGGCCCAACACACACACATTTTGCACGGTCGCAGTCGCCTTCCAAACCGACAACGGCAGCAATAATGACCATTGTTAAAGGGAGGCGTGTCGACACACCGCCCTCCACTCCCGCGCGCAACGGCCGTCGACACGAACGAAACAGCTGATCCGGCCGCCTATGCCCACACGCCTTGCCTCGGAAACCCCAACGCCGCCGCAAACAAACACACAGAGACAAACCACGCAAGCAAATAATCACCGCCTCTCGCACAACAACACACAGCCCGCCATCTCCGTCGCGATCGATACAAAGACACACAAACGAAGCAGCTCCACACACAGCCAGCCACATGACACGTTTCCTTTCCTTCTCCCCTCCCAGTCACATCACGTCGCTCAAACGGAAAGAAAGAAAGAAAGAAACAAACAAACAAACAACACAGCGCACACACGCAGCAACAACAACACAGACTCTTTCGCACTTTTCAACTTCCGAACAGTGTGGTGGCCCTGAAAAGGGCCGTTTTCTAGTCTCTCCCACCCACAAGCACGGCCGCGGGAAGGCCAGCGCCCGCTGCGACGCAGCCTAACCGCCGAAACCGTACAGGGTGCGCCCCTGCCTCTTCAGGGCGTACACCACGTCCATGGCCGTCACAGTCTTGCGCTTGGCGTGCTCAGTGTACGTCACCGCGTCGCGGATCACGTTCTCCAGGAACACCTTCAGCACCCCGCGGGTCTCCTCGTAGATCAGACCAGAGATGCGCTTCACGCCGCCCCTGCGAGCCAGGCGGCGGATGGCGGGCTTCGTGATGCCCTGGATGTTGTCGCGCAACACCTTGCGGTGCCGCTTGGCGCCACCCTTGCCGAGCCCCTTTCCTCCCTTGCCGCGGCCTGTCATCCTTCCTTCCTCGGGCAAAGCAAAACGTGCACAAACAGCAGCTGCAGCGGCTGGCGAGTCGGCTACGGTCTGCGCCCAGCGCGCCCGCCGCCCCCCTATATAGACTCTGGCCCGCCCTCCCCCCACCACGCGCAACCGAGGGCATATAAGCGCAGCACGGAGGCGCGCGGGCCCGTTGTCAAGGCAGCACCGGACGCCGCGCCGCACCTAACCTCCACGCACGCCGCTCCGCTACCGCTACCGCTACCGCCATGGCCCGCACAAAGCAAACGGCCCGCAAGTCCACCGGCGGAAAGGCGCCGCGCAAACAGCTCGCCACCAAGGCGGCGAGGAAGAGCGCGCCCGCCACCGGAGGCGTCAAGAAGCCCCACCGCTACAGGCCGGGCACCGTCGCCCTGCGAGAAATCAGGCGCTACCAGAAGAGCACAGAGCTGCTCATCCGCAAGCTGCCATTCCAGCGCCTAGTGCGCGAGATCGCCCAGGACTTCAAGACCGACCTGCGCTTCCAGAGCTCCGCAGTCATGGCCCTGCAGGAGGCCAGCGAGGCCTACCTCGTCGGCCTCTTCGAAGACACCAACCTGTGCGCAATCCACGCCAAGCGCGTCACCATCATGCCCAAGGACATCCAGCTCGCGCGCCGCATCCGCGGCGAGCGCGCCTAAACCGCGCCGCGGCACCGCACCGCACAAACAAAAACGGCCCTTTTCAGGGCCACTAACATCTCTCCGTCGCGAGCAAACTTTGTCGGTCGCCTGCCTCTCGCCCCGCAACCCAAAAACAAAACAAAAAACCACCACTTCCCGTCCGTCCGCCACACCCGCTCACTCTGCCTGCCTGCTAGCAGCGCGCAACAATCACACATCATCCCTCCCCGGCGCTCAAAGCGCACAATACCCAACGGCCGACGTCACACCGCACGGGTGGCTGGCCGGCCGCCGCTTTCGTTTCGAAAACAAAAAAAACCCGCACTCCACTCCGACGGCCAACGGCCAGGCAGGCGCGCTCGCTCGCTCTACACGCCACCGAAATCCCCGCCGACTCCTTCCGCATCTCAACGTGCCCCCCGTTGCAAAACATCACACACACACACACACACAAAGGAACAAAACAAAACAAAGACCAGACACGACTCGACAAGACAGACATCCGAGAAGAACGAACGCAGGCAAGCCAACCAACGTATTCAAACAAAACAACGCGACAGAAAACCAACCGTCGGCCGCCGCCACAAACACGGCGACAATCAACCACGACAACAACAACACCGCTTACCGCTACCGCCGCCCACACCCGCCACCGACCCCCGCAATCCAACCACCACGGCACGCAAACAGCATCCCCACGGGCATACAGAAACGCCAGACAGACACCCACACCAAACGCAACACGACAATCAAAACCTTCCCCGACGTGCTTTGATGGCCCTGAGAAGGGCCGTTTTGGGCCGCGCGTCTCTTGCGCGCCACTAGACGACGACGGGGGGTGGGGACGACGGAGTCAAGCGCCAAACCCTTCCATTCCCATCTCTTTCTCCTCTACTCTACTTCTTCTTCTTGGGCGAAGCCTTCGCCTTAGACGGCGTCGTCGCCTTCTTCGGGCGCGGCGCCTTCGGCTTCTTCGTCGGAACCTTGGCGGCCTTCTTCGCCTTCGACGGCGACTTGGCCTTGGCCGGCTTGGCCGCAGCCGCCTTCTTCGCACCCGCGGGAGCGGCCGACGCCGCAGACGCCTTCTTGGCGGCGCCCGCCTTCCGACCGGTCGCCGCCTTCACGCCACCAGCCTTCTTTGCGCCGGCCGCACGGGCGCCCTTCTTCTCCTTGCTGGCCGGAGCGGCGCGCTTCTTCTTGGCACCGCCAGCACGAGCCTTGCCGCCCTCGGCCGCCCCCCCGCCGCCGGCGCCGGCAAGCTTGAACGAGCCGGACGCGCCCTTCCCCTTCGTCTGCACCAGCTCGCCCGCCACGACGGCCGACTTGAGGTACTTCTTGATAAACGGCGCCAGCTTCTCCGCGTCCAGCTTGTAGTGCGCGGCTATGTACTTCTTGATCGCCTGCAGCGACGACCCGCCGCGCTCCTTCAGACTCTTGATGGCGGCCGTCACCATCTCAGAGGTGCGCGGGTGCGCAGGCTTGGCGCGCGGCTTCTTCGCAGACGACGCAGACTTGGCCTTCTTCGTAGTGCCGGTGGCGGCGGGTGCCGCAGCAGTCTCGTTCGTAGCCGCCTGATCTGCCATTTCGACGACGCGCGTAACACACAGCGAGAGCGAGCGGGACGGCAGGCACGCAAGCACAGCACAGCAGCAGAGCAGAGAATCACAAGGCCCAGCCAGTGTCGCGGGCGGGCGCGGACGGCCGAGAGAGCGGCCGCCACTCTGCGCGCCGCCGCGCCGCGCCTCCCGCGCTTGCTACCACTCGAAATCGTGATGTCGGAAGGGGAGGATGTGCGATTGCGTGCTCGTGAGTCTGGTGCTCATGCACCAGGAACACCTGTGCCGGCCGGCCGCGGTTTGACGGGGCTTGCTCCGTCGACCGCCCCGCCATCAGCCGGCACGTCTACGATGACCCGACCCGGCGCGAGGGGAAGTATTAGTACCCTCGCGTCGGAGATGAATATGGACCATGATATGGATTTTACTCCGGACCTACCTGAGGACGACGAACCTGCCGAGACTCCTACAGCCTCGAGAGAAGCGAAAAACCACCGACGAGGGGACCGTAGCCATTCTACAGACGGCCGCGAAGACCACGGCAGCACAGCCGCAGCGGACTTCCAGATTCCGCCACGGAAGAAGCAGGCGCGGCATCAACAGCTCATAGTGGCCAGAGAACTTGATGTAACTAACCGGTATGAGCCCCTAAGAGGGACGGGAGTGTCACTAGACGCCGCAAATGATGATTTAGTGGAGAAACAGCGACAGAGAGATGAACAACAGCGGCGGCAAAACACGCCTGCAGATCCCGAAAATGACCATGACATGGAAGCAGATGCTCCACCAGTACCACCTGCAGGACCCAAGAGGATTCCGCCGATAACCTTGCGGTACAAGGAGTCTTACAAGCAGCTGCACACGTGGCTCAAGACGAACTGTAAGGCGACATTTACAGTGCGACAGACGGGCGGAGAGACATTGAAGCTGCTATTAAACACAACTGAAGACTATGTCAACGTCGTGGGAAAGCTTGGGGAAGAAGGGATTCCCATGTACACGACGCCAGCGGTCCGGCCACCTACGATAAAGACGCTGATAAAAGGAATACCGATGACTGTGACACACGCAGAACTTAAAGAAGAGTTAGAAGAGTTGGGATATGTTGCTACAGTGATCGAGAATCACAAGATGCCGGGAACTAATCAACTCACTGGGCACCGTGTTGTGATACTACCGGATACGACCGAACATCGCGGCATCTTTCAACTCACTCGTATCTACGATCTTTCAGTGAAAGTTGAACGACTGAGAAGACCACGCGGACATATACAATGTTACAGATGCCAAGGATTCAATCATGTTGCCCGCTATTGCACCATGCCACCAGTGTGCGTAAAATGCGGCGCGGGACATGACAGCCGTGAATGTACGCGGTCACGAGAAGAGGCGCCGACGTGTGGGCTCTGTGGCGGGGCTCATCCCGCTAATTATCGAACGTGCCCCAAGCACAAGGAGGCAAGTCGACGATTTAGAGGACTACCACCGCTGAAGCCATCTACGCGCCGGCAGCGACCGCCGCCGCCACCGCCGACCGTGGACCAAAGCAGCTGGCCCACGCCGATGCAGCACCGCGCCAACAGGCTGCGCACAGAGCTCACGGCAGCGGAAGTTCTAAAACAGGGCCTCCAGCCGCGCGCGTCAACTTCAATCCCGGCGTCACAGCGCCAAACTGTGCCGCCAAGTTATGGACCACAGCCGGCAAACGCACGCAGACAGCCGTCACCACCACCGAGGACGGAACAGCCTGATCTACAGGTACTACTTGCGCAAATTGCATCTACCCTTGCAGAGGTGAGTAGAGCGCTTGTGCAGCTGCCACAAACCATCGCCGCCACCATTGAGGCGACGCTCAGCAGAACGCAAATTGTAACTAAAGACGTGACTATGCAGCATGCCTAGGCTGCCACGACTCGATAATCTACGTATAATGACGTACAATGCGGACAATCTGACTAATGACGTGCTTGAGCTGCGACAGTTTATTACGGACTACAACATAGACATTTGTCTAGTGAACGAGACTTTTCTGAAGCCAGGGATTCGATCTAACATTCCAAATTATAAGTGTTATAGGACGGACAGATTGACGCACGGCGGCGGCACCGCTATTTTCATTCGCCGTTCAATTAGTCATCATGAAGCGCCTCCACCAATCACGCGCCACATCGAAACGACAGCTATCATTGTAGAGACTCAAAACGGGCCAATCACATTCATCTCCGTCTATCGCAGTCCACGTCACATTCTTGACATTGATGACGCAAGAGAATTGTTACGGACGCCAGGCCGACTTTTTATCGCCGGCGATCTGAATTCAAAACATGCCGCCTGGAATTCTCTCGTAACAAATATGAGTGGCCGCCTCCTATTGCAGGCAACGGAAGAAGCCAATGCGTACGTTTGTGGCCCCGACGAGCCGACGTGTTTTCCATCACGCGGCCGACCTGACATAATTGACATCTCCATCACTAAAGGCATTCCACATTTCATGTCCGCAGAAGTAGTGCATGCACTAAACTCAAATCATCTACCCGTCATTTTCACCCTTCACGTCACACCTGTACAGCACCCAGGCCGCCTAAATCTACGACGCACGAACTGGGACTCATTCCGTGAACATGTCACATTTTCAATAGATGTAATTCAAGACGAAGACGACATCACTGAACAATCGATCACTGCATTCACCGACACCATCACAGAAGCATTGAATCTTTCGACACCGCCACCTAAGCCGCCGCATTTACCGACACCAGGACTGCCGCAACACATTCTCGATTCAATACGACGGCGCAACAGACTATGCAGAGAATGGCGACTAACACGAAATCCGCAGCTCAAGAGACAAATTAACCAGTTACGACGCGAAATTAAGGCAGCACTCATCGACTACAGAAACCAGCAGTGGGCAGCTAAACTACGCGCCTTCACACCCGATCCTATGCATTGGCACATGATAAAATTCTTCACAAATCGCAGGACCACAATACCGCCGCTCCAGACACAAGACAGGACCGCATACAGACCGGAAGACAAGGCCAACATGCTCGCTGACACTTTTGAACAGAACTTTCAACCGCAAAACGACAGAGTTGACCAACAGAGAGTCGAACGAATTGAAAGAGAGGCTGACGAACTACTCCGCACGTATGATGACGACGAAGACGAAGAGGAAAACGAAATAACACCTACCACCGCAAGAGAAGTTCAGGCTGCCATACGGATGCTACCGCCGAACAAGGCCCCCGGCGTTGACGACATACAAGGTCGTGTACTCAAACAACTCCCGTGGACAGCGATCGTACGACTTGCAGCCATCTTCAACTGGATTTTCACCTCATCTACATATCCATCACAGTGGAAACATTCAATAGTAGTCGCCGTACCTAAACCTGGAAAAGACAGACGTCATCCGCAGAACTATCGACCAATCAGCCTGTTACCACACATCAGTAAACTGTTCGAACGCATATTTCTTGCACGACTACAGAACGTCATCACCAGAACAGAAGCTTTACCGCAAGAACAATTTGGATTTCGCAGTGGCCACAGCACAACACAACAAATTCTCCGAGTAGTACATTACATCATTGAAGCATTCAATCGAAAAGAATTTTGTGGTGCAGTCCTTCTTGATGTGACCAAAGCGTTCGACACAGTATGGCATAAAGGACTCATCTGGAAACTTCATCACCTGCACTTTCCGAAACCATTCATTCGCCTACTCGCCTCATACCTGCAAGGACGTACTTTCGCTGTCAGGATGGATGACGCACTATCGACGCCACGACAAATCAACGCCGGGGTACCCCAAGGATCGGTCCTTGGGCCGATCCTCTACTCACTATTCACGACCGACATACCGACGCAACCACGAGTAGAAAAAGCAATCTACGCCGATGACACTGTAATCTACACACGCAGCCGCTGGAGAGAAGTTTTGGTGCCGCGGTTGCAGAGCGCACTGAATTCACTTGAACAATGGGCAGCAAAATGGCGGATAACATTCAACCCGACGAAGACACAGGCGGTGATTTTCACTAGGAAGAAGACAATGCCAGCTCGTCACCTCCGACTTTACAACACGCAGCTGCCGTGGGACACATCAGCGCGGTATCTCGGCGTCATTCTCGACAAACGACTAACATGGAAACTACAAATTGACGACGTCAGAGCAAAAATCAACCAACGACTCGGCGCATTGTATCCACTCATCAATGAGACTTCTGACTTATCCATTGAAAACGGCCTCCTGATTTTTAGGATGTACATCAGACCGGTAATGGATTATGCCAGTGAAGTATGGGGATGTGCGGCAAAGACCCACATTCAGAGACTACAGTCACTACAAAACAAAATCCTACGAAGAGTTTTTCATGTTCATTCGCAATTTCCACATCGATTTCTACAAGACGCCGCGGACGAAAAAGAAGTACTACAGAGACATAAGGACCAAGCACGAAGATTTTACGACCGTGCACACGACGCAGATAACCCACTCATTAGACAATTGACGGAACCACAACCGGCGCGGGACAAATACAGAAGACCGATAGCATTACTTGACCGCTGATGAAGCAAGAAGCCTAAAACATGACCTCTCTCAGCCTGAAAAAACGGGCTCCGCAGTAAAAAAAAAAGCTCCAAAAAGTAAAAATAAAAAACTCCGCAAAAACAAGAAAGTCACACTCCCGTCCCACAAACACACAAGACACTGCTCAATAAAGATGACCAAATTTTCACACATGTTCCCCAGAAGAAGCAGGCAATGCTAACAAGTAAATCCTGCAATAAAATAGCTGTAAAACTTAGCCATAAGAAAGTGGACGGAGGAGCGCTTGCTACCGCCCAACGTCCGACAGCCTGTGCGGAGCAGCCCCAAACCTGCGCCACAACCGCCCGCGCCTTTCAAACCACCGAGGATGGGGCTACACACAGCCACACCACAGTCGCCAACCAGTCGCCACGGCAGCGCCGCAAACCACGGCCAAACTGCAGCTACCGCGCGCTACAGCCTGGGTCGGCCCGCCGAGAATCGCCGCCCCCGCCCAAATGCCGCCCCCACAGCCCCAGCCGACGACCCGCCACAATGGCCAAACCTTCGGCAAAACTCCCACACCGTCGCCGCGGCAGCCCGGCCAGCGCGGCCGGCGCCACAGCCACACAAGCCGAGGCGTGCGGCGATGACGGCCGTGCAAACGCGCCTCCGCCGCCCCATCGCCTTCCGTCGCCCTCCCGCCGTTTCCCGATCGGCCCGCAGCCGTCGGGCCACATCGCGCGCCGTCCTCCTCCTCTCGCCCGCCAACATTCACAGCCGTTTCTCAACAATTGCCCGCCGCAAACGGACGCCGCCTGCGCAACAGGCGCCGCCGCCCCTCGCCGCTTCCGACCCAACCCCTCGACCGAGGCAAACCGCAATCCGAATCTACAGACCAACCCAATCTGCCGTCAAGCACACACGACAGCCGACCTTACACGTTACGCGTTACACATTACGTTTACACGTCTACGTTAGGTTAGGTTAGGTGGACGTGGGTTAGGTTAAGGGGACTTGGGTTAGGTTAAGCGTCAAACTTAGGTTAAGCATTCAAACACGTCAGGCGTCAGAGGTTAGGTTAGGTTAGGTTACACGTTAGGTTAAGGGGTCGGTGCTAGGTTAAGAAGCGTCAAACGTAGGTTAGAAAAGCGTTCAAACGTGAGGCGTGAGCCGGACAGCTTACCTTACGTAGACGTTAGGGGCTCACAGGCTGAGCTCACCTCGCCACACCACAGGTTAGGTTCGGTTCGGTTCGGTTCGCTCGGCTCAGCGTAAAGCGCCGAGGTCAGGGTTACGTTCGTTCACCTTCGGGCGCCACACTTTCGGTTGAAAGGTCGCGACGGGACGGACGTCGGCAGGCACGCCGCAAACGAACAAAAAAAACGTACAGACGACGTCGGAAACCGCCGACAGACGGGGGAGCAGCACGACCACGACCAGACACCGAGCGCGAACGAGACACACGCGAACCACCCCCACCGGCCAAAGGGCACCACACAACAACCCAGAGCACCACGTGTCGACACCAGAGCAACCCGCCGCTCACGCGACATGGCTGGCACCGAAGGGCAACCGCCCGCAACTGCGCTTTCCGCGCCGGCCCGGATGCACGTCGTGCTACAACAACACCACTACCGTACACAGCCGCTGTTCACAACATCACTATCAATGGCGCGCCCGCGGCTCGCCGCCGTCGCAGTCGCAGCCCCAACGCCAGCACTTTTGCACCACCATTCACACGCACCGCAACACAGCTCGCCGACACAGCCGAACAAAACAAACACCACACAACAACAGCAACAACGCCGCCGCCTCTACTTGTGCCGGCGACCCACCCCGCCGATGGCGCACCTTTCGCCAGCCGGCAATCGACACACACGCACCCACCCACCGGGGCCCAGTGCAAAAAACAAAAAAAAACACACAAAAACAAAAAAATCAAACGACACGGGAAGCGCACACCGCCACTTCGCGCGCACGCCACCAACCAGTCGTCGTCTCAAAATAACAAACACAAACACAATAAACTAACAACTAGGGCAACACAAAACAAAAACGCCTCGCACGAACCGCCCACAAAAAGGACAAGCACACGCACAGCCTCTGCTGACGACCACGACGCAGCGGCACGCTGCTCCTGTCCCGCGCCCCGCGCCCCACTCGATTCACAACTCACGCGACACCGTCAACGACGGGCTCGCTTCCCGCAACCTACCACCTTTCCGCCACGACGCACAGCCCCAGCCCCACCCGACGACGCCCGTGGCAACGACTGCACTTTCACCACCGCCTCCCCCTTCCCCCCCAAAACAACACACACACACACACACACAGCCAGCCAAAAACGCACTCGCGACCCACACATGCACGTGCATCGGCACACGCCAACCAGTCAACGTCGACAACCACACGCAAGGCTCGAAACGAAACCGGCGTCCTTCCACGTTGCCATCAAGCTACGCGACACAAGACACAAGGAACCAACACAACAGCCGGCCCCACTAATTCCCACTCTCACGCCGCAAAAAGCACACCGAAACCGCCAAACGCACGCACATTCCCCTTCGCACCGACACCACCGACCGGCTCGCTACCACACACCTCTCGGCAGCCGTTTCACGCCAATTCGCCACACCGCCCACACAGTCGACAAGCGCCCGCCCTGTACGGCACACGCAACGACGCAGCGCAGCAAAGGGCGCCCGCAACACATACCTCTCCGCCGCCCGACGCGCCAACCGCCACACCACACCGCCAGCC
>NW_026047761.1:27500-29425 GCF_023864345.2 Schistocerca serialis cubense | reverse complement strand
ATATGGTTAGGTTAAGGGCACAAGGTAGGTAAGGCAATAGGTTAGGTTAAGGCACAACATAGGTTAGGTTAAGGCACAACATAGGTTAGGTTAAGGCACAACATAGGTTAGGTTAAGGCACAACATAGGTTAGGTTAAGGCACAACATAGGTTAGGTTAAGGCACAACATAGGTAGGTTAAGGCACAACATAGGTTAGGTTAAGGCACAACTAGGTTAGGTTAAGGCACAACGTAGGTTAGGTTAAGGCACAACGTAGGTTAGGTTAAGGCACAACGTAGGTTAGGTTAAGGCACAACGTAGGTTAGGTTAAGGCACAACGTAGGTTAGGTTAAGGCACAACGTAGGTTAGGTTAAGGCACAACGTAGGTTAGGTTAAGGCACAACGTAGGTTAGGTTAAGGCACAACGTAGGTTAGGTTAAGGCACAACGTAGGTTAGGTTAAGGCACAACGTAGGTTAGGTTAAGGCACAACGTAGGTTAGGTTAAGGCACAACGTAGGTTAGGTTAAGGCACAACGTAGGTTAGGTTAAGGCACAACGTAGGTTAGGTTAAGGCACAACGTAGGTTAGGTTAAGGCACAACGTAGGTTAGGTTAAGGCACAACGTAGGTTAGGTTAAGGCACAACGTAGGTTAGGTTAAGGCACAACGTAGGTTAGGTTAAGGCACAACGTAGGTTAGGTTAAGGCACAACATAGGTTAGGTAAGGCACAACATAGGTTAGGTTAAGGCACAACATAGGTTAGGTAAGGCACAACATAGGTTAGGTTAAGGCACAACATAGGTTAGGTTAAGGCACAACATAGGTTAGGTTAAGGCACAACATAGGTTAGGTTAAGGCACAACATAGGTTAGGTTAAGGCACAACATAGGTTAGGTTAAGGCACAACATAGGTTAGGTTAAGGCACAACGTAGGTTAGGTTAAGGCACAACGTAGGTTAGGTTAAGGCACAACGTAGGTTAGGTTAAGGCACAACGTAGGTTAGGTTAAGGCACAACGTAGGTTAGGTTAAGGCACAACGTAGGTTAGGTTTAAGGCACAACGTAGGTTAGGTTAAGGCACAACGTAGGTTAGGTTAAGGTACAACGTAGGTTAGGTTAAGGTACAACGTAGGTTAGGTTAAGGTACAACGTAGGTTAGGTTAAGGTACAACGTAGGTTAGGTTAAGGTACAACGTAGGTTAGGTTAAGGTACAACGTAGGTTAGGTTAAGGTACAACGTAGGTTAGGTGAAGGCGCAATGTAGGTTAGGTTAAGGTACGATATACCTTAGGTTAAGGTACATATCGCTTAGGTTAAGGTACAATATAGCTTAGGTTAAGGTACACGTTGTAGGGAAAGGTGTATTTTGGGGGGGGAGGGGGCGGCAGGTTCGTTGATAGTGATTATCGTAAGTGCATGCCTGCGGGATCATCCGATTTGTCACGTCAGGATGCACTTGTGGCTCATGACAGGCGGCGCTCCGATTCCAAGGTTGTGGCAGGATCTGTGTCTTTCATTCCTGCCATTGTTTGTGTACTGTGACAGGAGGCAGTATTGTGATGTTGGGTGCACCCCTGTGTAGGACATGTGTGGGTGTTCGTGGCTTAGCTGAGCAATGGCGGATGTCGGAAGGGTGGGATATTCTGTTTTCTGGGTGGACCTCCCGGTCTGGTTATGATAGTGTGGATTGTGTAATGTGGCGGAGAGGATGCACCGGATGTTCTTCCATGCTGGTGGTTAGATATTGTGTGTGTGCCTGTTAGAGGCAGAGAGTAGTGTGTGATAGTGTCTGGCTGACGTGTGGTTCTCATTGTGTGCAGAGTCTTTCAGCATGTATAGGGACGGTTGTATATATTATCTGTATTCTGATGGCTCTGCATCTATTACTAATCAGTGCCGTGTATACGGTTACTCTGGTTCCAGTCGAAACTGTTCTATCTCT
>NW_026047761.1:15000-20000 GCF_023864345.2 Schistocerca serialis cubense | reverse complement strand
AGAACCGAGGTCCTATTCCATTATTCCATGCACACAGTATTCAGGCGGGCTTGCCTGCTTTAAGCACTCTAATTTGTTCAAAGTAAACGTGCCGGCCCACCGAGACACTCAATAAAGAGCACCCTGGTAGGATTTCAACGGGGTCCGCCTCGGGACGCACGAGCACGCACGAGGCGGTCGCACGCCTTCGGCTCGCCCCACCGGCAGGACGTCCCACGATACATGCCAGTTAAACACCGACGGGCGGTGAACCAACAGCGTGGGACACAAATCCAACTACGAGCTTTTTAACCGCAACAACTTTAATATACGCTATTGGAGCTGGAATTACCGCGGCTGCTGGCACCAGACTTGCCCTCCAATAGATACTCGTTAAAGGATTTAAAGTGTACTCATTCCGATTACGGGGCCTCGGATGAGTCCCGTATCGTTATTTTTCGTCACTACCTCCCCGTGCCGGGAGTGGGTAATTTGCGCGCCTGCTGCCTTCCTTGGATGTGGTAGCCGTTTCTCAGGCTCCCTCTCCGGAATCGAACCCTGATTCCCCGTTACCCGTTACAACCATGGTAGGCGCAGAACCTACCATCGACAGTTGATAAGGCAGACATTTGAAAGATGCGTCGCCGGTACGAGGACCGTGCGATCAGCCCAAAGTTATTCAGAGTCACCAAGGCAAACGGACCGGACGAGCCGACCGATTGGTTTTGATCTAATAAAAGCGTCCCTTCCATCTCTGGTCGGGACTCTGTTTGCATGTATTAGCTCTAGAATTACCACAGTTATCCAAGTAACGTGGGTACGATCTAAGGAACCATAACTGATTTAATGAGCCATTCGCGGTTTCACCTTAATGCGGCTTGTACTGAGACATGCATGGCTTAATCTTTGAGACAAGCATATGACTACTGGCAGGATCAACCAGGGAGCTGCGTCAACTAGAGCTGAGCAGCCGGCCGCCCGGGAGTGTGTCCCGGGGGCCCGCGCGAACACGCAAGCGTCCGCTCAATTATTCTGCAAACAGGAGGAGGCTGAGCTCCCCTGCACAACACACCTCGAAACCCTCTCAGGTCCCGGCGGCGCGCAGCGCCGTCCTAAGTACTTGGTCGGGTTCGAGAGAGGCGCAATCGCCCGGAGTTAGGCGAGTAGACGCTTTAGGTGCGACCACCCGTGCTCCCAACTGAGCTTGCCGCTGCCGACAGAGGCCCGGGAGCGTGCTGTCGTGGCATTGCCGGCGGGAGACAACACGCGCCACCTACGGTGACCGGCAGCTCCAACGCCAGCGCCACAGAAGGACAAAAGCCCCACTTGGGTGCCGAAGCGAACTCTCCCAGCACAGCGCACGCGCCAACACGTCCGCACAGCTGCGATACAAACCACCTGCGAGAACCGCTGGGGCGACCGAGCAGCAGACGGCGTCGCGGCGCCGAGCGCCGGGCGGCGGCGCATCCTCAGCGCACACAGTCCTCAATCGGACCAGCACACTGCAGATGGCCACCGCGCTTCGCACCGGGCCCGCGAGGACCTACTTTGGCCGCAAGGCGCCGCGAGCAGGGGGCGCCGGCGCGCAGCTGCGCCGCCTGCCGCGTCCGTCGGCCGGCGCGCCTGCCACTGGCCGCCCCCACCAGCCGGCTGTAGCGCGTGCGCCCACGCACCGCGCTGCCAGCACGCCGGGCGGCCCCCCCTCACCGGCCGGGGACGGTCCCACCCAGCCACCGCCGCGTATCGCCTCACACCCAGATCCCCTTTCGCGTTCGTGGGCATGGTGGGTCCCCTTTCACGTTCGTGGGCATGGTGGGTATCCCTGAAACAACCGGTTAATAGCTCGACCGATCGTCGCCAACACTGATTCACCTCTAGCGAGAACAACCGCACCACAACGGGTTACCTGTTGTTCATTTGCGTAACGTCACCAGCAAACGTAGACGTCCATCGCCATTTGCAACGAGTATTGCATGCCTGTGTCAGGTGTCACAACACACTACGTCTGCCCACATAGACGCAACAACATGTGCACGCCTCGAGAACACGTGGAAGGTAGCCCCCGTACGTATGCGGTGTCCATTGCGCGAACGACTGTCAGCCGGCCTCTGCAGGATGTCGCAGATGTGGAACGCGGTGCAACATGCTATCACGGTGTGTGAGAAGAGACGACTACGTCCGAATACACGCTCCACTACATCAACAGACTGCTCATGCTGATCGCCATCCAGGGCGTCCGTTCCTCCCACACGTCTGAATGGCGTACCACACTGCAATCCAGCTCTTATAGGGAGACGACACGTAGCTGCGTGCACAATATTTGGACTGTATGGTCTGCCGTTGCTAGGCGCAGTCGTCGTACGGTCACACATGTGCCACGATGTATCATTCAGTACATACGGACCAATGTGCAGTACAGTTTGTGGGTTTTGCGTACATCGGCGGACAGGTGACAGGCCGTACCACAACGTAGGCTGAGTACGTCGGCATGCGAAGGGCATTGAACATGCAAACTTCTCAACGACCAGCTTGCGAAGGCAGGGGGGAAGGGGGGGGGGCATGTACGTCCTGCTGCTATCCACATTACAGTGTATAGCAGGAGCATGTGGAAAGTCAGCAACACCTGCAAGGTGTTTAACATGACGCGATACACAGGGGACCGGGCAGTGCGAATAGCGAACTATATTGCGAGGGTTGCGGTTAGGCAACACTACACTAATTTAACGAGTTGCATAACAATTACAGAGCAGGTTCAGCGACAACGTGCGTCAGGTTAAGGCGCAATATAGGTTAGGTTGAGGCACAATATAGGTTAGGTTAAGGCACAACATGGGTTACGTTAAGGCACAAATTGGGTTACGTTAAGGCACAACATGGGTTACGTTAAGGCACAACATGGGTTACGTTAAGGCACAAATTAGGTTACGTTAAGGCACAAATTAGGTTACGTTAAGGCACAAATTAGGTTACGTTAAGGCACAAATTAGGTTACGTTAAGGCACAAATTAGGTTACGTTAAGGCACAAATTAGGTTACGTTAAGGCACAAATTAGGTTACGTTAAGGCACAAATTAGGTTACGTTAAGGCACAAATTAGGTTACGTTAAGGCACAAATTAGGTTACGTTAAGGCACAAATTAGGTTACGTTAAGGCACAAATTAGGTTACGTTAAGGCACAAATTAGGTTACGTTAAGGCACAAATTAGGTTACGTTAAGGCACAAATTAGGTTACGTTAAGGCACAAATTAGGTTACGTTAAGGCACAAATTAGGTTACGTTAAGGTACAATATGGGTTAGGTTAAGGTACAATATGGGTTAGGTTAAGGTACAATATGGGTTAGGTTAAGGTACAATATGGGTTAGGTTAAGGTACAATATGGGTTAGGTTAAGGCACAACATAGGTTAGGTTAAGGCACAACGTAGGTTAGGTTAAGGCACAACATAGGTTAGGTTAAGGCACAACATAGGTTAGGTTAAGGCACAACATAGGTTAGGTTAAGGCACAACATAGGTTAGGTTAAGGCACAACATAGGTTAGGTTAAGGCACAACATAGGTTAGGTTAAGGCACAACATAGGTTAGGTTAAGGCACAACATAGGTTAGGTTAAGGCACAACATAGGTTAGGTTAAGGCACAACATAGGTTAGGTTAAGGCACAACGTAGGTTAGGTTAAGGCACAACGTAGGTTAGGTTAAGGCACAACGTAGGTTAGGTTAAGGCACAACGTAGGTTAGGTTAAGGCACAACGTAGGTTAGGTTAAGGCACAACGTAGGTTAGGTTAAGGCACAACGTAGGTTAGGTTAAGGCACAACGTAGGTTAGGTTAAGGCACAACGTAGGTTAGGTTAAGGCACAACGTAGGTTAGGTTAAGGCACAACGTAGGTTAGGTTAAGGCACAACGTAGGTTAGGTTAAGGCACAACGTAGGTTAGGTTAAGGCACAACGTAGGTTAGGTTAAGGCACAACGTAGGTTAGGTTAAGGCACAACGTAGGTTAGGTTAAGGCACAACGTAGGTTAGGTTAAGGCACAACGTAGGTTAGGTTAAGGCACAACGTAGGTTAGGTTAAGGCACAACGTAGGTTAGGTTAAGGCACAACGTAGGTTAGGTTAAGGCACAACGTAGGTTAGGTTAAGGCACAACGTAGGTTAGGTTAAGGCACAACGTAGGTTAGGTTAAGGCACAACATAGGTTAGGTTAAGGCACAACATAGGTTAGGTTAAGGCACAACATAGGTTAGGTTAAGGCACAACATAGGTTAGGTTAAGGCACAACATAGGTTAGGTTAAGGCACAACATAGGTTAGGTTAAGGCACAACATAGGTTAGGTTAAGGCACAACATAGGTTAGGTTAAGGCACAACATAGGTTAGGTTAAGGCACAACGTAGGTTAGGTTAAGGCACAACGTAGGTTAGGTTAAGGCACAACGTAGGTTAGGTTAAGGCACAACGTAGGTTAGGTTAAGGCACAACGTAGGTTAGGTTAAGGCACAACGTAGGTTAGGTTAAGGCACAACGTAGGTTAGGTTAAGGCACAACGTAGGTTAGGTTAAGGTACAACGTAGGTTAGGTTAAGGTACAACGTAGGTTAGGTTAAGGTACAACGTAGGTTAGGTTAAGGTACAACGTAGGTTAGGTTAAGGTACAACGTAGGTTAGGTTAAGGTACAACGTAGGTTAGGTTAAGGTACAACGTAGGTTAGGTTAAGGTACAACGTAGGTTAGGTGAAGGCGCAATGTAGGTTAGGTTAAGGTACGATATACCTTAGGTTAAGGTACAATATCGCTTAGGTTAAGGTACAATATAGCTTAGGTTAAGGTACACGTTGTAGGGAAAGGTGTATTTTGGGGGGGGAGGGGGCGGCAGGTTCGTTGATAGTGATTATCGTAAGTGCATGCCTGCGGGATCATCCGATTTGTCACGTCAGGATGCACTTGTGGCTCATGACAGGCGGCGCTCCGATTCCAAGGTTGTGGCAGATCTGTGTCTTTCATTCCTGCCATTGTTTGTGTACT
>NW_026047761.1:7500-10000 GCF_023864345.2 Schistocerca serialis cubense | reverse complement strand
GCGTCGATGAGGGACTGCAAGCCCCTCGGGGTCGCTGCAAACAGCAAGACGTCATCTGCAAAGGCCGCAGCGTTGACTCTGCGACCGAGGATCCGAGCTCCGATGTGGGAGGGCAGCTGGCCTAAAACGTAGTCCACCGCAAAGTTGAACAGGAGGGGGGAGAGGGGATCGCCCTGGCGAACGCCCCGTGCTGGCTGCACAGACACGCCCACGCCGGCGCCGTCCGCTATCACTGTCGTGCTGCCCTCGTAGCACCGCTCGACATACTCGACAAAGCAATCCGGTAGGCCATGCGCCTTCAGCACGGGGCGAAGGGCAGCATGATCCACCGAATCAAATGCCTTAGATACGTCGATCGATGCCACAAAGACAGAGCGGCAGGAGCGAACTGCGTCGGTGAGAGCAGTGTCCAAGATGAAAGTATTTTCCAACATCCCATCCCGAGGGATGAATGCCCGCTGACGTTCGTCCACAGCACAAGCGCGCATCAGGCGTGACGCGAGAACCTTGTGAAAGGTCCGCGCCAACACCGAGCAGACCGTAATGGGGCGAAAGTCAGCGGGGGATGTTGGTGCAGCCGTTTTCGGGAGAAGGGACGTCCGCGCGCGAAGCAGGCGTTCCGGAAGGGCGCGGGCCAGAAGGAAGAGATTCATCACTTTCACCAGGACTTCATGCGGCAGGCGCCGCAACTCCGCTGGGGTAAGGCCGTCAGGCCCAGCTGCTGATCCCCTGGGCGGCAACGCGGCGGCGACCTCCTCATGTGTGACCGGCCCCCATAGGCACTCAAGAGCGACAGGCTCCGAGTGCGGGAGGAGGCGGTCACGGATGAAGCCCGCGGTGGAGACGGGCTTCTTAGTGAAGAGGTCCGCCCAGAAGTCCAGCAGACCAGGGATGGCAGGTGGCGGCTGGAGCAGGGTGCCATCCAAGAGGCCGCGCACGCAACGTGCACGCGACCGTCGGAAGGCATCCTGCGTTCTTGCGTATTCCCAGCGGCGCCGCTTGCGCTTCTGCGTCGGCGGCGCGGCAGGCGGCCGCTTCGATGGTTGGCGCGGCCGCTGTGTCCTGGTGATCGATCTCTCCCCTCTGGACCCGACCGACGCAAGGGCATCCGGGAGCATGCCCAGGATGACATCGGGCGGCGTGCCCCGCCCCAGACCTATGACTCGATCCAGGGCAGAGAAACGCTGGGCGGAAGCAGGTAGCCCCGCCAGATGCTCCCAGATGGCGGCGTCAGTCGGCCCCTCCGGCGGCGGCCCGGTGGTGTCGGCCGCGAAGTCCTCGGCTGCGTCGACGGGCGGCGCAGCGGCCTCGCCCGCGTCAGGCGGCGGGCTCGCTGCTCCCCGGCGGGACGCCGGCTCTTCCCCCCGACCGATCTCAAGCGCCTCCATGAACTGGCGGACAAGCTGCTTGTGGGCAGCTTGCCGCCGTCGGCACTTGATTGCCTCAAGCGTTCGGTCGGGGAACATCCTGATGAGCTCTTGATTAACAAAGAAGAACCGGGCGTCCCTCTCAAGGAACAGTTCGGCCTCCGCCTTGGCGAGCGACAGGACTTCTTCCTCCGTCCACCTCGCGCGATGCCTCTCCGTCACGATCTCCGCGTTGGCGGCCGCAAGATGTTGGCGGCGGCGATGGACCCCGAGACCATTCTTGGTGGTGAAGCTGCGGTGGCACTCACTACAGGCGTATACAGCTGCAAAAGGTACAAGATTTTCGGCACGGCCGGTTGGCCGGCTAGGTGCTGGGGGAGTTGGGGTGGCGCCTTCAGCGGAAGGGCCACCACTTATTCTTTGATTACTGCCCCCAACTAACAAAGGGATAGTGCGAGGGGGGGCTGGTAACCCCCCCAAGCCCCTGGTGCGGTCTTCCACTCTGCGAAAATCAGCGGGCCCACGAGAAGGGGAGAAGACCGCAGGAGAGGAGAGGCTAAGAGGGCTAGGCCCATGTATTGCGCATCACTCTCCCTGTAACTATAACCCAAGGAAGGCACCTCGCAGCAGCAGCACGACTACATCAAGACCGCACTTCGAAAAGCCAAGTCCGGATGCAGCCACACCGCCGCCACTTGGCCACCTTAAGAGAGTCATAGTTACTCCCGCCGTTTACCCGCGCTTGCTTGAATTTCTTCACGTTGACATTCAGAGCACTGGGCAGAAATCACATTGCGTCAACACCCGCTAGGGCCATCGCAATGCTTTGTTTTAATTAGACAGTCGGATTCCCCCAGTCCGTGCCAGTTCTGAGTTGATCGTTGAATGGCGGCCGAAGAGAATCCGCGCACCCGCGCGCCCCCGGAGGAGCACGCTAAGGCGGACGCGGCCTCGCAGCAAGGAAGATCCGTGGGAGGCCAAGGCACGGGACCGAGCTCGGATCCTGCACGCAGGTTGAAGCACCGGGGCGCGAACGCCGCGCAGGCGCGCGCATCCTGCACCGCCGGCCAGCACGAGGCCGACCAACGGCGAGAGCAGACCACGCCCGCGCTAAACGCCCGCACTTACCGGCA
>NW_026047761.1:0-2500 GCF_023864345.2 Schistocerca serialis cubense | reverse complement strand
GACATGCATGGCTTAATCTTTGAGACAAGCATATGACTACTGGCAGGATCAACCAGGGAGCTGCGTCAACTAGAGCTGAGCAGCCGGCCGCCCGGGAGTGTGTCCCGGGGGCCCGCGCGAACACGCAAGCGTCCGCTCAATTATTCTGCAAACAGGAGGAGGCTGAGCTCCCCTGCACAACACACCTCGAAACCCTCTCAGGTCCCGGCGGCGCGCAGCGCCGTCCTAAGTACTTGGTCGGGTTCGAGAGAGGCGCAATCGCCCGGAGTTAGGCGAGTAGACGCTTTAGGTGCGACCACCCGTGCTCCCAACTGAGCTTGCCGCTGCCGACAGAGGCCCGGGAGCGTGCTGTCGTGGCATTGCCGGCGGGAGACAACACGCGCCACCTACGGTGACCGGCAGCTCCAACGCCAGCGCCACAGAAGGACAAAAGCCCCACTTGGGTGCCGAAGCGAACTCTCCCAGCACAGCGCACGCGCCAACACGTCCGCACAGCTGCGATACAAACCACCTGCGAGAACCGCTGGGGCGACCGAGCAGCAGACGGCGTCGCGGCGCCGAGCGCCGGGCGGCGGCGCATCCTCAGCGCACACAGTCCTCAATCGGACCAGCACACTGCAGATGGCCACCGCGCTTCGCACCGGGCCCGCGAGGACCTACTTTGGCCGCAAGGCGCCGCGAGCAGGGGGCGCCGGCGCGCAGCTGCGCCGCCTGCCGCGTCCGTCGGCCGGCGCGCCTGCCACTGGCCGCCCCCACCAGCCGGCTGTAGCGCGTGCGCCCACGCACCGCGCTGCCAGCACGCCGGGCGGCCCCCCCTCACCGGCCGGGGACGGTCCCACCCAGCCACCGCCGCGTATCGCCTCACACCCAGATCCCCTTTCGCGTTCGTGGGCATGGTGGGTCCCCTTTCACGTTCGTGGGCATGGTGGGTATCCCTGAAACAACCGGTTAATAGCTCGACCGATCGTCGCCAACACTGATTCACCTCTAGCGAGAACAACCGCACCACAACGGGTTACCTGTTGTTCATTTGCGTAACGTCACCAGCAAACGTAGACGTCCATCGCCATTTGCAACGAGTATTGCATGCCTGTGTCAGGTGTCACAACACACTACGTCTGCCCACATAGACGCAACAACATGTGCACGCCTCGAGAACACGTGGAAGGTAGCCCCCGTACGTATGCGGTGTCCATTGCGCGAACGACTGTCAGCCGGCCTCTGCAGGATGTCGCAGATGTGGAACGCGGTGCAACATGCTATCACGGTGTGTGAGAAGAGACGACTACGTCCGAATACACGCTCCACTACATCAACAGACTGCTCATGCTGATCGCCATCCAGGGCGTCCGTTCCTCCCACACGTCTGAATGGCGTACCACACTGCAATCCAGCTCTTATAGGGAGACGACACGTAGCTGCGTGCACAATATTTGGACTGTATGGTCTGCCGTTGCTAGGCGCAGTCGTCGTACGGTCACACATGTGCCACGATGTATCATTCAGTACATACGGACCAATGTGCAGTACAGTTTGTGGGTTTTGCGTACATCGGCGGACAGGTGACAGGCCGTACCACAACGTAGGCTGAGTACGTCGGCATGCGAAGGGCATTGAACATGCAAACTTCTCAACGACCAGCTTGCGAAGGCAGGGGGGAAGGGGGGGGGGCATGTACGTCCTGCTGCTATCCACATTACAGTGTATAGCAGGAGCATGTGGAAAGTCAGCAACACCTGCAAGGTGTTTAACATGACGCGATACACAGGGGACCGGGCAGTGCGAATAGCGAACTATATTGCGAGGGTTGCGGTTAGGCAACACTACACTAATTTAACGAGTTGCATAACAATTACAGAGCAGGTTCAGCGACAACGTGCGTCAGGTTAAGGCGCAATATAGGTTAGGTTGAGGCACAATATAGGTTAGGTTAAGGCACAACATGGGTTACGTTAAGGCACAAATTGGGTTACGTTAAGGCACAACATGGGTTACGTTAAGGCACAACATGGGTTACGTTAAGGCACAAATTAGGTTACGTTAAGGCACAAATTAGGTTACGTTAAGGCACAAATTAGGTTACGTTAAGGCACAAATTAGGTTACGTTAAGGCACAAATTAGGTTACGTTAAGGCACAAATTAGGTTACGTTAAGGCACAAATTAGGTTACGTTAAGGCACAAATTAGGTTACGTTAAGGCACAAATTAGGTTACGTTAAGGCACAAATTAGGTTACGTTAAGGCACAAATTAGGTTACGTTAAGGCACAAATTAGGTTACGTTAAGGCACAAATTAGGTTACGTTAAGGCACAAATTAGGTTACGTTAAGGCACAAATTAGGTTACGTTAAGGCACAAATTAGGTTACGTTAAGGTACAATATGGGTTAGGTTAAGGTACAATATGGGTTAGGTTAAGGTACAATATGGGTTAGGTTAAGGTACAATATGGGTTAGGTTAAGGTACAATATGGGTTAGGTTAAGGCACAACGTAGGTTA